>NC_047105.1:149378316-149595816 GCF_902500255.1 Thalassophryne amazonica
GGCTCAAAAACATATACTAGGTCTAAAGATAGTTAGACATTTGCAACATAGAATTTCAACATTGTTCATTTTTCGTAATTTTATATTGATCAACAAAATTTTTGCATGGACAAAAGTCTTGTTGCAATGACAAATCTGCAATTTCACGGCCACAATGCATAAAAAAAGAAAAAAAGGGCTTGTAAACCCAGGTATAGCATCTAATAAGCTATAAAAGCTCACATTTCACAATTTTAATACCCACTTAAGGTCCATCATTGCTTCTGTCAAGATGCCAAAGATCAGGCCAGACACCAAAGCACTGATCATCAAGAATCCTAAATCTTAAGTCTCCTGCTAAAGTTGCATACATCTTTAATGTGTCTAAACGGTAAGTGGACAACCTGCTGGTCCCACAGTCAAGTCAACCACCGGAGAGGACAACCTGCTGGTCCCACAGTCAAGTCAACCACCGGAGAGGACAACCTGCTGGTCCCACAGTCAAGTCAACCACCGGAGAGGACAACCTGCTGGTCCCACAGTCAAGTCAACCACCGGAGAGGACAACCTGCTGGTCCCACAGTCAAGTCAACCACCGGAGAGGACAACCTGTTGGTCCCACAGTCAAATCAACCACCGGAGAGGACAACCTGCTGGTCCCACAGTCAAGTCAACCACCGGAGAGGACAACCTGCTGGTCCCACAGTCAAGTCAACCACCGGAGAGGACAACCTGCTGGTCCCACAGTCAAGTCAACCACCGGAGAGGACAACCTGCTGGTCCCACAGTCAAGTCAACCACCGGAGAGGACAACCTGTTGGTCCCACAGTCAAGTCAACCACCGGAGAGGACAACCTGCTGGTCCCACAGTCAAGTCAACCACCGGAGAGGACAACCTGCTGGTCCCACAGTCAAGTCAACCACCGGAGAGGACAACCTGCTGGTCCCACAGTCAAGTCAACCACCGGAGAGGACAACCTGCTGGTCCCACAGTCAAGTCAACCACCGGAGAGGACAACCTGCTGGTCCCACAGTCAAGTCAACCACCGGAGAGGACAACCTGCTGGTCCCACAGTCAAGTCACCACCGGAGAGGACAACCTGTTGGTCCCACAGTCAAGTCAACCACCGGAGAGGACAACCTGCTGGTCCCACAGTCAAATCAACCACCGGAGAGGACAACCTGCTGGTCCCACAGTCAAGTCAACCACCGGAGAGGACAACCTGCTGGTCCCACAGTCAAGTCAACCACCGGAGAGGACAACCTGCTGGTCCCACAGTCAAGTCAACCACCGGAGAGGACAACCTGCTGGTCCCACAGTCAAGTCAACCACCGGAGAGGACAACCTGTTGGTCCCACAGTCAAGTCAACCACCGGAGAGGACAACCTGCTGGTCCCACAGTCAAGTCAACCACCGGAGAGGACAACCTGCTGGTCCCACAGTCAAGTCAACCACCGGAGAGGACAACCTGCTGGTCCCACAGTCAAGTCAACCACCGGAGAGGACAACCTGCTGGTCCCACAGTCAAGTCAACCACCGGAGAGGACAACCTGCTGGTCCCACAGTCAAGTCAACCACCGGAGAGGACAACCTGCTGGCCCCACAGTCAAGTCAACCACCGGAGAGGACAACCTGCTGGTCCCACAGTTAAGTCAACCACCGGAGAGGACAACCTGCTGGTCCCACAGTCAAGTCAACCACCGGAGAGGACAACCTGCTGGTCCCACAGTCAAGTCAACCACCGGAGAGGACAACCTGCTGGTCCTAGAGTCGAAAGCCAACCCCATGTCAACGTCTTGATAGCTGCAGGAGTGGTGGATGACAGCCGCCTGTTTCAAAAGACTATCACCAAATGGACAACAGAATGGATTGTGGCCTAGAAATGATTTTGTTGAAAGTTTAGTCAAAAGGACAATGAGACCACACAAAAACAGCTGTTTTTGACTCCTTGTCCATTAGAAAAGGTCAACAATGGCTGAAATTGATAATAGTCTAAAGATTCTAAAGCCACATGGAATTCATTCAACATTGTTTCTAAATGCATTATTAGATAATGATAACAAACTTTTGAGAAACAGTAGGTTGTTGGGAATATGTTGCTGCACCAACTTCACTGAGTGAAGATGGGTTCCAATAACAATAATTTTGTCTAGAATTTTCTTTGGAGCAATCTGAGAATTGTACATGGTCTTCACAGATGTTAACATGACCGGGGTACAGTTATTAATGAGCTGAATGGGTATCATTTTTGGGGAATTCATGTAGTTTCAACACAACGTTTTTCTATCTAAAAAATAGCTAAAATTCAAATACAGTGTATTATTGTCCACAGTTGTGATGTGACTTGCGATATACTAATCATGTCACATTAGATTAGCAACAGCATAATCATACACAGCTCATAGAGTCACCGCTTGTAAGAATTATGATTCATTCTTTTGACATACATCCATTTTTTGTTTTAATTCTTTATTTTGTTTCCGATTGGATGGACATGGATGACCTCTAATTTCCTGCTTTTAAACTCAGATAAAACTGAAGTTATTGTACTTGGCCCCACAAATCTTAGAAACATGGTGTCTAACCAGATCCTTACTCTGGATGGCATTGCCCTGACCTCTAGTAATACTGTGAGAAATCTTGGAGTCATTTTTGATCAGGATATGTCATTCAAAGTGCATATTAAACAAATATGTAGGACTGCCTTTTTGCATTTACGCAATATCTCTAAAATCAGAAAGGTCTTGTCTCAGAGTGATGCTGAAAAACTAATTCATGCATTTATTTCCTCTAGGCTGGACTATTGTAATTCATTATTATCAGGTTGTCCTAAAAGTTCCCTAAAAAGCCTTCAGTTGGTTCAGAATGCTGCAGCTAGAGTACTGACGGGGACTAGAAGGAGAGAGCATATCTCACCCATATTGGCCTCTCTTCATTGGCTTCCTATTAATTCTAGAATAGAATTTAAAATTCTTCTTCTTACCTATAAGGTTTTGAATAATCAGGTCCCATCTTATCTTAGGGACCTCGTAGTACCATATTACCCCATTAGAGCGCTTCGCTCTCAGACTGCAGGCTTACTTGTAGTTCCTAGGGTTTGTAAGAGTAGAATGAGAGGCAGAGCCTTCAGCTTTCAGGCTCCTCTCCTGTGGAACCAGCTCCCAATTCGGATCAGGGAGACAGACACCCTCTCTACTTTTAAGATTAGGCTTAAAACTTTCCTTTTCGCTAAGGCTTATAGTTAGGGCTGGATCAGGTGACCCTGAACCATCCCTTGGTTATGTTGCTTTAGACGTAGACTGTGGGGGGGTTCCCATGATGCACTGTTTCTTTCTCTTTTTGCTCCGTATGCATCACTCTGCATTTAATCATTAGTGATCGATCTCTTTTTCCTGGTTCTTTCCCTCAGCCCCAACCAGTCTCAGCAGAAGACTGCCCCTCCCTGAGCCTGGTTCTGCTGGAGGTTTCTTCCTATTAAAAGGGAGTTTTTCCTTCCCACTGTAGCCAAGTGCTTGCTCACAGGGGGTCGTTTTGACCGTTGGGGTTTTTCATAATTATTGTATGGCCTTGCCTTGCAATATAAAGCGCCTTGGGGCAACTGTTTGTTGTGATTTGGCGCTATATAAGAAAAAAAGTTGATTGATTGATTGATTGATTGTAGCTGGAACAGGATGAACTTATTACTTCTTATGCAGAACTGCATAAGAAAAGAGTTTCGGACTTTGCCCTGTCATGGGATCTTCCACCAGTCACCAGTGAAAACAGGAAGTGGCTGCACGATAAACTTCTTGTTCATGCAGTAAGGAAAGCTCTTGGTGTTAATAATTCTTTTTTTGTGGTCCAAATCTGAGGTGGTTCATTCATGTTTTGCTGCCAGTCATGGTCATTAAGAATGGATTTGATTGATCTGCTATTAAAATTTTTGAGTAACACTACTGCAAAATCATTCACTGCAAAATCAATCAAAATAAAAACATGGGAGCCAGACTTGATTGACGCTGTGACATCATCCATCAAACGTTTGACAGGAGGTGGGGTAGGATTCTCTCTCTCTGCCCTGTGTGTGTGTGTGTACGTCTTTCCTTTGCTCTGTGTGTGTTTCCTCTGCTCTGTTTGTCTTTCATCTAATCTGTGTGTTTCCTCAGCTCAGTGTCTGTTTCTTCTCATCTGTGCTTTTCCTCAGATTTGTGTCTGTCTTTCTCCTTATCTGTGTGTTTCCTCAGCTCAGTGTTTTTCTTCTAACCTGTGTGTGTTTCCTCAGATCAGTGTCTGTCTTTCTCCTAATCTGTGTGTTTCCTCAGCTCAGTGTCTGTTTCTTCTCATCTGTGCTTTTCCTCAGATTTGTGTCTGTCTTTCTCCTTATCTGTGTGTTTCCTCAGCTCAGTGTTTTTCTTCTAACCTGTGTGTGTTTCCTCAGATCAGTGTCTGTCTTTCTCCTAATCTGTGTGTTTCCTCAGCTCTGTTTGTCTTTCTTCTAATTTGTTTCCTCAGCTCTGTGTCTTTCTTCTAATTTATGTTTCCTCAGCTCTGTTTGTATTTCTTCTAATCTGTTTCCTCATTTTAGTGTCTGTCTTTCTTCTAATTTGTGTTTCCTCAGCTCTGTCTGTCTTTCTTCTAATCTTTTTCCTCATTTTAGTGTCTGTCTTTCTTCTAATTTGTGTTCTCTGTTTAGTCTGTCTTTCTTCTAATTTGTGTTCCCTCAGTTCAGTGTCTCCTTATCTCTGTGTTCCCTCAGTTCTGTCTTTCTTCTCATCTGTTTCCTCAGATCAGTGTCTCTTTCTTCTAATCCGTGTTCCCTCGGTTCAGTCTGTCTTTCTCCTTATCTGTGTGTTTCCTCAGATCAGTGTCTGTCTTTCTCCTAATCTGTGTGTTCCCTCAGTTCTTTCTTCTAATCTGTGTTCCCTCATTTCTGTCTGTCTTTCTTCTAGTCTGTGTTTCCTCAGCTCTGTTTGTCTTTCTTCTGTTTCCTCAGCTCTTTGTCTTTCTTCTAATCTGTGTGTTTCCTCAACTCTGTGTCTTTCTTCTAATTTGTTTCCTCAACTGTCTTTCTTCTAATCTGTGTTTCCTCAGCTCTGCTTGTCTTTCTTCTAATTTGTGTTTCCTCAGTTCTGTCTTTCTTCTAATCTGTTTCCTCAGTTCTGTCTGTCTGTCTTCTAATCTGTGTGTTTCCTCAGCTCTGTTTGTCTTTCTTCTAATCTGTGTTTCCTCAACTCTGTGTCTTTCTTCTAATTTGTTTCCTCAGCTCTGTCTTTCTTCTAATCTGTTTCCTCATCTTATCTTTTTTCTAATCTGTGTGTTTCCTCAGATCTGTTTGTCTTTCTTCTAATTTGTGTTTCCTCAGCTGTGTCTTTCCTCTAATTTGTGTTTCCTCAGATCTGTCTTTCTTCTAATCTGTGTTTCCTCAGCTCTGTGTCTTTCTTCTAATCTGTTTCCTCAGCTCTGTTTGTCTTTCTTCTAATTTGTGTTTCTTCAGATCTGTGTCTTTCTTCTAATCTGTGTTTCCTCAGTTCTGTTTGTCTTTCTTCTAATTTGTGTTTCTTCAGCTGTTTGTCTTTCTTCTAATCTGTTTGTTTCCTCAGATCTGTCTTTCTTCTAATCTGTGTGTTTCCTCAGCTCTGTGTCTTTCTTCTAATCTGTTTCCTCAGCTCTGTTTGTCTTTCTTCTAATTCGTGTTTCCTCCATTCTGTTTGTCTTTCCTCTAATCTGTGCTTCCTCAGATCTGTTTCTTTCTTCTAATCTGTGCTTCCTCAGATCTGCTTGTCTTTCTTCTAATTTGTTTCCTCAATTCTGTTTGTCTTTCTTCTAATTTGTGTTTCATCAGCTCTGTTTGTCTTTCTTCTAATCTGTTTCCTCAGCTCTGTCTGTCTTTCTTCTAATCTGTGTGTTTCCTCAGCTCTGTTTGTCTTTCTTCTAATTTGTGTTTCCTCAGTTGTCTTTCTTCTAATTTGTTTCCTCAGCTCTGTTTGTCTTTCTTCTAATCTGTTTCCTCAGCTCTGTCTGTCTTTCTTCTAATCTGTGTTTCCTCAGCTCTGTTTGTCTTTCTTCTAATCTGTCTTTCCTCAGCTCTGTCTTTCTTCTAATCTGTGTGTTTGCTCAGCTCTGTTTGTCTTTCTTCTAATCTGTTTGCTCAGCTCTGTTTGTCTTTCTTCTAATCTGTCTTTCCTCAGCTCTGTCTGTCTTTCTTCTAATCTGTGTGTTTGCTCAGCTCTGTTTGTCTTTCTTCTACTCTGTTTCCTCAGCTCTACTTTTTATAATCTGTGTGTTTCATCAGTGACTGTCTTTCTTCTTCTGTTTCCTCAGCTCTGTGTGTTTTTCTAATGTTTCCTCAGTTCTGTCTTTCTTCTTCACTGTGTTTCCTCAGCTCTGTCTTTTTCTAATCTGTGTGTTTCTTCAGTTCTCTGTCTGTCTTTCTTCTAATTTGTTTCCTCAGCTCTGTCTTTCTTCTAATCTGTTTCCCCAGCTGTTTGTCGTTCTTCTAATCTGTGTGTTTACTCAGCTCTCTGTCTGTCTTTCTTCTAATTTGTTTCTTCAGGTCTTTCATCTAATGTTTGTTTCCTCAGCTCTTTATCTTTTTTCTAATCTGTGTGTTTCCTGAGCTCTGTTTGTCTTTCTTCTAATTTGTGTTTCCTCAGATCTGTCTTTCCTCTAATTTGTTTCCTCAGATCTGTCTTTCTTCTAATCTGTGTGTTTCCTCAGCTCTGTCTTTCCTCTAATTTGTGTTTCCTCAGCTCTGTCTTTCCTCTAATTTGTTTCCTCAGCTCTGTTTGTCTTTCTTCTAATCTGTTTCCTCAGCTCTGTCTTTCTTCTAATTTGTGTTTCCTCAGCTGTTTGTCTTTCTTCTAATCTGTTTCCTCAGCTGTCTTTCTTCTAATCTGTGTTTCCTCAGCTCTGTTTGTCTTTCTTCTAATCTGTGTTTCCTCAGCTCTGTCTGTCTTTCTTCTAATCTGTGTGTTTCCTCAGCTCTGTTTGTCTTTCTTTTAATTTGTGTTTCCTCAGCTCTGTGTCTATCTTCTAATTTGTTTCTTCAGCTCTGTCTTTCTTCTAATCTGTGTTTCCTCAGATCTGTTTGTCATTCTTCTAATCTGTGTGTTTCCTCAGCTCTGTCTGTCTTTTTTCTAATTTGTTTCCTCAGCTCTTTCATCTAATCTGTTTGTTTCCTCAGCTCTGTTTATCTTTTTTCTAATCTGTGTGTTTCCTCTCATCTGTCTTTCTTCTAATCTCTTTCCTCAGCTCTGTCTTTTTCTAATCTGTGTTTCTTCTTCTCTGTGTTTCCTCAGTTCTGTCTTTCTTCTAATCTGTTTCCTCAGATCTGTTTGTCATTCTTCTAATCTGTGTTTCCTCAGCTCTGTTTGTCTTTCTTCTAATCTGTCTTTCCTCAGCTCTGTCTGTCTTTCTTCTAATCTGTGTGTTTGCTCAGCTCTGTTTGTCTTTCTTCTAATCTGTGTTTCCTCAGCTCTGTTTGTCTTTCTTCTAATCTGTCTTTCCTCAGCTCTGTCTGTCTTTCTTCTAATCTGTGTGTTTGCTCAGCTCTGTTTGTTTCTTCTATTCTGTTTCCTCAGATCTACTTTTTATAATCTGTGTGTTTCATCAGTGACTGTCTTTCTTCTTCTGTTTCCTCAGCTCTGTGTGTTTTTCTAATCTGTTTCCTCAATTCTGTCTTTTTCTAATCTGTCTTTCTTCTTCAGTTTCCTCAGCTCTGTCTTTTTCTAATCTGTGTGTTTCTTCAGTTCTCTGTCTGTCTTTCTTCTAATCTGTGTTTCCCCAGCTGTTTGTCGTTCTTCTAATCTGTGTGTTTACTCAGCTCTCTGTCTGTCTTTCTTCTAATTTGTTTCTTCAGGTCTTTCATCTAATGTTTGTTTCCTCAGCTCTTTATCTTTTTTCTAATCTGTGTGTTTCCTGAGCTCTGTTTGTCTTTCTTCTAATTTGTTTCCTCAGATCTGTCTTTCCTCTAATTTGTTTCCTCAGATCTGTCTTTCTTCTAATCTGTGTGTTTCCTCAGATCTGTCTTTCCTCTAATTTGTGTTTCCTCAGCTCTGTCTTTCCTCTAATTTGTTTCCTCAGCTCTGTCTTTCTTCTAATTTGTGTTTCCTCAGCTGTTTGTCTTTCTTCTAATCTGTGTTTCCTCAGCTGTCTTTCTTCTAATCTGTGTTTCCTCAGCTCTGTTTGTCTTTCTTCTAATCTGTTTCCTCAGCTGTCTTTCTTCTAATCTGTGTTTCCTCAGCTCTGTTTGTCTTTCTTCTAATCTGTTTCCTCAGCTCTGTCTTTCTTCTAATTTGTGTTTCCTCAGCTGTTTGTCTTTCTTCTAATCTGTTTCATCAGCTGTCTTTCTTCTAATCTGTGTTTCCTCAGCTCTGTTTGTCTTTCTTCTAATCTGTGTTTCCTCAGCTCTGTCTGTCTTTCTTCTAATCTGTTTCCTCAGCTCTGTTTGTCTTTCTTTTAATTTGTGTTTCCTCAGCTCTGTGTCTATCTTCTAATTTGTTTCTTCAGCTCTGTCTTTCTTCTAATCTGTTTCCTCAGCTCTGTTTGTCATTCTTCTAATCTGTGTGTTTCCTCAGATCTCTGTCTGTCTTTTTTCTAATTTGTTTCCTCAGCTCTTTCATCTAATCTGTTTGTTTCCTCAGCTCTGTTTATCTTTTTTCTAATCTGTGTGTTTCCTCTCATCTGTCTTTCTTCTAATCTCTTTCCTCAGCTCTGTCTTTTTCTAATCTGTGTTTCTTCTTCTCTGTGTTTCCTCAGTTCTGTCTTTCTTCTAATCTGTTTCCTCAGATCTGTTTGTCATTCTTCTAATCTGTGTGTTTCCTCAGCTCTGTGTCTTTCTTCTAGTTTGTTTCTTCAGCTCTGTCTTTCTTCTAATCTATGTTTCCTCAGCTCTGTTTGTCATTCTTCTAATCTGTGTGTTTCCTCAGATCTCTGTCTTTTTTCTAATTTGTTTCCTCAGCTCTTTCATCTAATCTGTTTGTTTCCTCAGCTCTGTTTATCTTTTTTCTAATCTGTGTGTTTCCTCAGCTCTGTTTGTCTTTCTTCTAATTTGTGTTTCCTCAGCTGTCTGTCTTTCCTCTAATTTGTTTCCTCAGCTCTGTCTTTCTTCTAATCTGTGTGTTTCCTCAGCTCTGTGTCTTTCTTGTGTTTCCTCCGCTCTGTTTGTCTTTCTTCTAATTTGTGTTTCCTCCGTTCTGTTTGTCTTTCTTCTAATCTGTGTTTCCTCAGATCTGTTTGTCTTTCTTCTAATCTGTGTTTCCTCAGCTGTTTGTCTTTCTTCTAATTTGTTTCCTCAGCTCTGTTTGTCTTTCTACTAATTTGTGTTTCCTCAACTGTCTTTCTTCTAATCTGTTTCCTCAGCTCTGTCTTTCTTCTAATCTATTTCCTCAGATCTGTTTGTCTTTCTTCTAATTTGTTTCCTCAGCTCTCTCTTTCTTCTCATCTGTTTCCTCAGCTCTGTCTGTCTTTCTTCTAATCTGTTTCCTCAGCTCTCTCTCTCTCTTCTAATCTGTTTCCTCAACTCTGTCTTTCTTCTAATCTGTGTTTCCTCCATTCTGTTTGTCTTTCTTCTAATCTGTTTCCTCAACTCTGTCTTTCTTCTAATTTGTGTTTCCTCCGTTCTGTTTGTCTTTCTTCTAATCTGTTTCCTCAGATCTGTTTGTCTTTCTTCTAATCTGTTTCCTCAGCTGTTTGTCTTTCTTCTAATTTGTTTCCTCAGCTCTGTTTGTCTTTCTACTAATTTGTGTTCCTCAACTGTCTTTCTTCTAATCTGTTTCCTCAGCTCTGTCTTTCTTCTAATCTATTTCCTCAGTTCTCTTTCTTCTCATCTGTTTCCTCAGCTCTGTCTGTCTTTCTTCTAATCTGTGTTTCCTCAGCTCTGTTTGTCTTTCTTCTAATTTGTGTTTCCTCAGCTGTCTGTCTTTCCTCTAATTTGTTTCCTCAGCTCTGTCTTTCTTCTAATCTGTGTGTTTCCTCAGCTCTGTGTCTTTCTTCTGTGTTTCCTCCGCTCTGTTTGTCTTTCTTCTAATTTGTGTTTCCTCCGTTCTGTTTGTCTTTCTTCTAATCTGTGTTTCCTCAGATCTGTTTGTCTTTCTTCTAATCTGTGTTTCCTCAGCTGTTTGTCTTTCTTCTAATTTGTTTCCTCAGCTCTGTTTGTCTTTCTACTAATTTGTGTTTCCTCAACTGTCTTTCTTCTAATCTGTTTCCTCAGCTCTGTCTTTCTTCTAATCTATTTCCTCAGATCTGTTTGTCTTTCTTCTAATTTGTTTCCTCAGCTCTCTCTTTCTTCTCATCTGTTTCCTCAGCTCTGTCTGTCTTTCTTCTAATCTGTTTCCTCAGCTCTCTCTCTCTCTTCTAATCTGTTTCCTCAACTCTGTCTTTCTTCTAATCTGTGTTTCCTCAGTTCTGTCTTTCCTCAGTTGTCTGTCTTTCCTCTAATCTGTTTCCTCAGCTCTGTCTCTTTCTTGTAATCTGTTTTGTTTCCTCTAATCTGTGTCTTTCTTCTAATCTGTTTCCCTCAGTTCTGTCTCTTTCTTCTAATCTGTGTGTTTCCTCTAATCTGTGTTTCCTCAGTTCTGTCTTTCTTCTAATCTGTTTCCTCTAATCTGTCTTTCTTCTAATCTTTGTTTCCTCAGCTCTGTCTGTCTTTCTTCTCATCTGTGAGTTTCCTCAGCTCAGTCGTTTTCCTCTAATCTGTTTCCTCAGATCTGTCTCTTTCTTGTAATCTGTGTGTTTCCTCAGTGTCTCTTTCTTCTTCTCTGTGAGTTTCCTCAGCTCTGTGTCTTTTTCTAATCTGTTTCCTCTAATCTGTCTTTCTTCTGTTTCCTCCGATCTGTCTTTTTCTAATCTGTGTTTTTATCAGTGTCTGTCTTTTTCTAATCTGTGTGTTTCCTCAGTGTCTGTCTTTTTCTAATCTGTGTTTCCTCAGCTCAGTGTGTGTGTGGGTGTGTTGTGATTTCACTGGAGATGATGTTAAAGTTTATTGATCATGTTTAAATGTAATATTTTGATAAAGATACATTTTGCGGAGAATCAACTATTATTTGTCATGTTTTTTGTTTTTATGCAAGTTGGCCTTCACAATAAGAGTGAAAAGGTCACAGGACACAGACACATTAGATTTAAAGTAAATTGTCCAAGAAGTAATGAAAATATTCAGTTTCCTTCCAGACGGTGTCGTCTTTGTCGGGTTCATTCTAAATAAATGATTTGCGTGTGTCGTTACTGACGTGTTCATTTTTCTTTCTGTTAAATGTTTCTGACACCTTTATTCAGAGGATCAGGAAGCAGCAGGTAATTTCAGAACACGAGGTGAAGAATGCATCCATATGGACCTGGAAGAGAAAATAAAAGCACCCACATCTCCGGAGCATCAGACGGTTCCAGGAACTGTCAGTACTTTTTTGTTGTTGACAAACTGGACCTTTAATTAATTATTATGAATAAACAGCTTTCAAAATGTGTTTTTACAAATTAAAATGCTGACTAAGACCAGCTGGAACTGAGTCCTGCATCGACCTTGAGGCCCGCTGGTGCTGGTGCTTATCTCGGGATTCTTTCTCGTGACTTCCCCCTGGATGGGACTCCAGTCCATCACGAGTCACTTCCCACGTCCAGCTGGGTGGACTGAGACATGTAGTGTGAATGCAAGTCAAACCCAGGTCCACCTCCTCCCACTGAGCGACCCGCTCTGTTCCATCATCGGACAGCAGAACTGAAATATGAAACCTTTCCAACATGGTGGGACCCAGTGGACACCTTAAGGACAAAGAAAAAATGAATCCACTACTGGAACCTACACAACTCTGTTTTATGCTTGCTGCCTGGATTCAACGAGGCCCTGAACAAAGCCCACGATGGCACAGTAAATGTCCGCCCCAAGACATGACGACGGAGCCATAGGATTAAAGCGCTGCTTCAGTTCTTCCACTTCTTTACCGTCCAGCGGACAAAAGATGTCTGGGACGCGTAGTCCATTTTGAACAATGTCTGACACATCCCAGTCTTCAAACTGTTCCTCCTGTAAAGTCAAAGAGACGTCTTCTGTAAGAACAAGTTCCACCGGGGGCAGGTTCAGGTTCTCTGTTGCTCTTACCTCAGGATCGTCAGGACTCCGACTCTTTTCGGTTTCCCAGAGTTGGTTGGGGGTGTGGTTGTGTTCTGTCCGCAGTGGATGGTTGTTCCAGCCATCAGTAAAAGTGTCCAGGTCTGCCTGGATTCTGGGCAAGAACACAAACCGGGCACAGAAGAGATGGGTGCAGTTCGTTGGGTCCAGCAGTCCGTCCGCCTCAAGGCTGCGGAGCAAGTCATAATAGGCGTGTGACACCGCCTTCCAAACGTCCCGCCACAACCGCTCGATCCTGAAAGACATTTAAGGTTGGTGTGTTTACTTTTTAAAAGCCGCTCCCAAAACCACACCCTGAGCCACACCAGATTTCTGAGCCCCATCATGAGAAGTTTACCTTTCAAAATATGAACCCAAGTGTCACCCATCCACATCGTCCCCCGTGTGATCAGTCCGCCTGTATGATATGTACATGTGGGTTATTGAGCAGTTTCTTTTGAATGATCAGACGTTATGATGGGATGTTTACCAAATAGTAACGCTGTGTTTGATGATTTTAACACAGAGGAATGTTTTCTGAGACGCTGTCACCTGCACAAAATCAAACATACTGTTGACAAATCACTGAAGGCGGTCACAGAACAGCCGCACCCATTGCTTATCACATCTATAAACTCTATTCATACTATAACTCAGGCAAAGCCTTGGACTGAACATCAGCGTAGGCTGTTGTAAATATATCAGTTAGTTCCCCTCTGGCAGATCCCGAGCAGCCGGGAAAGCAGGCTGACTGGGTGACTGTGAGGAGGAAGCGTAGCCCTAAACAGAAGCCCCGTGTACACCGCCAACCCGTTCACATTTCTAACCGTTTTTCCCCACTCGACGACACACCCGCCGAGGATCAAACTCTGGTTATTGGCGACTCTGTTTTGAGAAATGTGAAGTTAGCGACACCAGCAACCATAGTCAATTGTCTTCCGGGGGCCAGAGCAGGCGACATTGAAGGAAATTTGAAACTGCTGGTTAAGGCTAAGCGTAAATTTGGTAAGATTGTAATTCACGTCGGCAGTAATGACACCCGGTTACGCCAATCGGAGGTCACTAAAATTAACATTAAATCGGTGTGTAACTTTGCAAAAACAATGTCGGACTCTGTAGTTTTCTCTGGGCCCCTCCCCAATCAGACCGGGAGTGACATGTTTAGCCGCATGTTCTCCTTGAATTGCTGGCTGTCTGAGTGGTGTCCAAAAAATGAGGTGGGCTACATAGATAATTGGCAAAGCTTCTGGGGAAAACCTGGTCTTGTTAGGAGAGACGGCATCCATCCCACTTTGGATGGAGCAGCTCTCATTTCTAGAAATCTGGCTAATTTTCTTAAATCCTCCAAACCGTGACTATCCAGGGTTGGGACCAGGAAGCAGAGTTGTAGTCTTACACACCTCTCTGCAGCTTCTCTCCCCCTGCCATCCCCTCATTACCCCATCCCCGTAGAGACGGTGCCTGCTCCCAGACTACCAATAACCAGCAAAAATCTATTTAAGCATAAAAATTCAAAAAGAAAAAATAATATAGCACCTTCTACTGCACCACAGACTAAAACAGTTAAATGTGGTCTATTAAACATTAGGTCTCTCTCTTCTAAGTCCCTGTTGGTAAATGATATAATAATTGATCAACATATTGATTTATTCTGCCTAACAGAAACCTGGTTACAGCAGGATGAATATGTTAGTTTAAATGAGTCAACACCCCCGAGTCACACTAACTGTCAGAATGCTCGTAGCACGGGCCGGGGCGGTGGATTAGCAGCAATCTTCCATTCCAGCTTATTAATTAATCAAAAACCCAGACAGAGCTTTAATTCATTTGAAAGCTTGTCTCTTAGTCTTGTCCATCCAAATTGGAAGTCCCAAAAACCAGTTTTATTTGTTATTATCTATCGTCCACCTGGTCGTTACTGTGAGTTTCTCTGTGAATTTTCAGACCTTTTGTCTGACTTAGTGCTTAGCTCAGATAAGATAATTATAGTGGGCGATTTTAACATCCACACAGATGCTGAGAATGACAGCCTCAACACTGCATTTAATCTATTATTAGACTCTATTGGCTTTGCTCAAAAAGTAAATGAGTCCACCCACCACTTTAATCATATCTTAGATCTTGTTCTGACTTATGGTATGGAAATAGAAGACTTAACAGTATTCCCTGAAAACTCCCTTCTGTCTGATCATTTTTTAATAACATTTACATTTACTCTGATGGACTACCCAGCAGTAGGGAATAAGTTTCATTACACTAGAAGTCTTTCAGAAAGCGCTGTAACTAGGTTTAAGGATATGATTCCTTCTTTATGTTCTCTAATGCCATATAACAACACAGTGCAGAGTAGCTACCTAAACTCTGTAAGGGAGATAGAGTATCTCGTCAATAGTTTTACATCCTCATTGAAGACAACTTTGGATGCTGTAGCTCCTCTGAAAAAGAGAGCTTTAAATCAGAAGTGTCTGACTCCATGGTATAACTCTCAAACTCGTAGCTTAAAGCAGATAACCCGTAAGTTGGAGAGGAAATGGCGTCTCACTAATTTAGAAGATCTTCACTTAGCCTGGAAAAAGAGTCTGTTGCTCTATAAAAAAGCCCTCCGTAAAGCTAGGACATCTTTCTACTCATCACTAATTGAAGAAAATAAGAACAACCCCAGGTTTCTTTTCAGCACTGTAGCCAGGCTGACAAAGAGTCAGAGCTCTATTGAGCTGAGTATTCCATTATCTTTAACTAGTAATGAGTTCATGACTTTCTTTGCTAACAAAATTTTAACTATTAGAGAAAAAATTACTCATAACCATCCCAAAGACGTATCGTTATCTTTGGCTGCTTTCAGTGATGCCGGTATTTGGTTAGACTCTTTCTCTCCGATTGTTCTGTCTGAGTTATTTTCATTAGTTACTTCATCCAAACCATCAACATGTTTATTAGACCCCATTCCTACCAGGCTGCTCAAGGAAGCCCTACCATTATTTAATGCTTCGATCTTAAATATGATCAATCTATCTTTGTTAGTTGGCTATGTACCACAGGCTTTTAAGGTGGCAGTAATTAAACCATTACTTAAAAAGCCATCACTTGACCCAGCTATCTTAGCTAATTATAGGCCAATCTCCAACCTTCCTTTTCTCTCAAAAATTCTTGAAAGGGTAGTTGTAAAACAGCTAACTGATCATCTGCAGAGGAATGGTCTATTTGAAGAGTTTCAGTCAGGTTTTAGAATTCATCATAGTACAGAAACAGCATTAGTGAAGGTTACAAATGATCTTCTTATGGCCTCGGACAGTGGACTCATCTCTGTGCTTGTTCTGTTAGACCTCAGTGCTGCTTTTGATACTGTTGACCATAAAATTTTATTACAGAGATTAGAGCATGCCATAGGTATTAAAGGCACTGCGCTGCGGTGGTTTGAATCATATTTGTCTAATAGATTACAATTTGTTCATGTAAATGGGGAATCTTCTTCACAGACTAAAGTTAATTATGGAGTTCCACAAGGTTCTGTGCTAGGACCAATTTTATTCACTTTATATATGCTTCCCTTAGGCAGTATTATTAGACGGTATTGCTTAAATTTTCATTGTTACGCAGATGATACCCAGCTTTATCTATCCATGAAGCCAGAGGACACACACCAATTAGCTAAACTGCAGGATTGTCTTACAGACATAAAGACATGGATGACCTCTAATTTCCTGCTTTTAAACTCAGATAAAACTGAAGTTATTGTTCTTGGCCCCACAAATCTTAGAAACATGGTGTCTAACCAGATCCTTACTCTGGATGGCATTACCCTGACCTCTAGTAATACTGTGAGAAATCTTGGAGTCATTTTTGATCAGGATATGTCATTCAAAGCGCATATTAAACAAATATGTAGGACTGCTTTTTTGCATTTACGCAATATCTCTAAAATTAGAAAGGTCTTGTCTCAGAGTGATGCTGAAAAACTAATTCATGCATTTATTTCCTCTAGGCTGGACTATTGTAATTCATTATTATCAGGTTGTCCTAAAAGTTCCCTAAAAAGCCTTCAGTTAATTCAAAATGCTGCAGCTAGAGTGCTGACGGGGACTAGAAGGAGAGAGCATATCTCACCCATATTGGCCTCTCTTCATTGGCTTCCTGTTAATTCTAGAATAGAATTTAAAATTCTTCTTCTTACTTATAAGGTTTTGAATAATCAGGTCCCATCTTATCTTAGGGACCTCGTAGTACCATATCACCCCAATAGAGCGCTTCGCTCTCAGACTGCAGGCTTACTTGTAGTTCCTAGGGTTTGTAAGAGTAGAATGGGAGGCAGAGCCTTCAGCTTTCAGGCTCCTCTCCTGTGGAACCAGCTCCCAATTCAGATCAGAGAGACAGACACCCTCTCTACTTTTAAGATTAGGCTTAAAACTTTCCTTTTTGCTAAAGCTTATAGTTAGGGCTGGATCAGGTGACCCTGAACCATCCCTTAGTTATGCTGCTATAGACGTAGACTGCTGGGGGGTTCCCATGATGCACTGTTTCTTTCTCTTTTTGCTCTGTATGCACCACTCTGCATTTAATCATTAGTGATCGATCTCTGCTCCCCTCCACAGCATGTCTTTTTCCTGGTTCTCTCCCTCAGTCCCAACCAGTCCCAGCAGAAGACTGCCCCTCCCTGAGCCTGGTTCTGCTGGAGGTTTCTTCCTGTTAAAAGGGAGTTTTTCCTTCCCACTGTAGCCAAGTGCTTGCTCACAGGGGGTCGTTTTGACCGTTGGGGTTTTACATCATTATTGTATGGCCTTGCCTTACAATATAAAGCGCCTTGGGGCAACTGTTTGTTGTGATTTGGCGCTATATAAAAAAAAAATTGATTGATTGATTGATATCACGTCGATTGTATGTGACAGACGTAGTTCAAAGTTGCTTAGGTAGATGAAGGCCTCCAGACGACGGTATTTTAAACAGACTGTGAATGATAAACTATTGTAGGCTTCAGTGATACCTACATATGGGTTTATTAAAGGTATTCATCAAAGGTTTCATGTTGCCAACATTAATGACCCATGTCATTTGGGTCCTGTAGACTTTTTTTTTCAGTAAATGCTTCTGGGGAGCATACGCATGGCTGATAACCTTCTGATTTTTTTTTTTTTTTTTTTTGCCACTGCAAACAGGGAAATGGCGTTCCACAACCAATTTTTTTCTATTTATTTATTTATTGTCGTTGCCAAATTAATTCTTACCCCATGCTATTTTAGATCACATCATGCAACCTTCACTTCTGGGGGTGCTTTAGGTAGATGAGGTGGACACTGACCTGATGCAGAAAGAAACCAGAAGTGATGTTCCATGGCCAATTTTTGTTTATTTTTATTTTGTTTTTCCGCTGCCGAATCAGTTCTTCCTCCATGCTGTTTTAGATCACATCATGTGACCTTCACTTCTAGGAGTCCTTAAGGTAGATGAGGAAGGATCAGGCACAGAAACAAACCAGAAGTGATGTCACTGCAACTGGGTCCTCATGGCCGATGAAGCGGATGGCACATGTGACCATTCAAAATGGCTGCACCCATGGGTTCTTAGGGGTCCTCATGGTGGATGAGGCTGATGGCCAGTGGTGGGCACAGATAACCAAAACATTAACTTCGATAACAGATAATCAGATAACTGAAAAGTTATCTTCAATAAAGATAAAACAATAAACCACCCAAAAATGTATCAGAAGTTACAGATAACCGATAAGATAAATTCCAATATTGCCTCTGACACATCTACAACTAGTAGTAGAACAAATTTAATAGCTTACAATAATATTAAAAATAAAAACAGACCCCAACAATGAGACCACACTTTTCTTTCTACATTCTGCTCCTGCTGGAAGCTCTTATTTACTACAGAGCTCCCAACACAGAGGCACTCCAAGAGCAACCATAAAGCCAACTCTCTATCAATTATGACACTCCGGTCAGGCGCAGGTCTTGAAAAATAAAGTCATGCTGACTTATGGTTTTGATTATAAATAACATTAAAACCGATAGAATAACTCCACTAATGTCAATTATGTCATTTGTACAAAGTTAAAATATAACATGTATCTTTTAATGTTGTACAAAGTTAAAATATAACATGTATCTTTTAATGTTGAATAATGCACTAATTCTGAGGTTTTGTAACAGACAGATCGCAAAGGATTCTGGGTAAAAGTGCCTCTTTTTGGAGCTAGGGGAAGGCGAAGGGCTACAAATCCCTCCGTTTGGAGGGGTAGGAGGAGCTTACTGCTGTCTCTGAAAAAACAAACATGGCGCCGAAAGAGCCGCACAAATGAAGCGGCTTTCATTACAAATTACACTGTTTAGAAAGTTATAACTTGCCAAAAAACTTTACAGGCAGTTGTCTATGACAGTAACGTGTCTGCTGCTGGATGCATGTTGCGTATGTTGTCGTTCTGAAGAATATCGTAACGTCGCTCGTGCGCTGCGTTATAATGCACATACACACGAACGCTACGATAAGACACTTTTATATCTCACATTCGGAGAAAATCATGATAAAGTGTAAGCACGTTAATTTGTATGTTCATAAATCTTTGGATAATATCAATCCCTGCTGTTGGATTTCAAGGTCTGTAACACGTGTGTATTTAGTAAACAAACAGAGCCCTGAACACACTCATCTAATAAGCTTTCAGGCAGAAAATGAAAAGTTTCATCAATGGGAATAAGTTCGAAAATATATACACACACATGTATATGTGTAACACATAACCTGACGTCCTGATATTATTTGTCAAGGAAATAAGGCTGGATGCAAAAAATGGGAGAATCTGAAAAAGAAATAAGGTTGTAATTCCATTAAAAAGTGAAACTTGTATAATGTATACATTCATTGCACACAAAAAAAGCCATTTGCAAAGCCAAAAAGTTGATTTGACAATCATCTGACATAACCGGGGTCAAAATAAATAGAACACTGCTATCTACTGGTTCCCACACGCTTAGTGAACACTACTGACCAGTAGATGGCAGTAGAGGCCTTGAAAACAAAATTCCAGATACAGTAATCCCTGTCTGCTACATTTAAAATGCGTAGAATTTAACAAACGCAAATAAAACCAACATCTATAAATGCAGAAAATATATTCAAGAGAGTTTTAGGCACTGGAGTTTAATGCTGTTGTCTGTGGAGCCTGAACAGAGTGTCTGAAATGCATTTGTCCTGTCGTGATGTACTGAGATTACATCATCCTACCCAAAATGCATTGCGGGTCACAGGATGTGCTCACAAAACCTTAAAAATTAGCACATTACTTTGAAACTAAAACATATATCTGATATTTTCACTTAATAAAACTCAGACATGACAGTAATTTTAAATAACTTGTCCAAAATTTGTTTGGTTAAAATTTGAACCATAAGTTAAAAAACGTATGCCTCTGGATGACTTAGGTGATATCGGCAGCCTTTTGGTATGGTGTTAAAGGAAATGTTTTTTTTCTTTTGGGGCTGTTTCTCTTTTGTCTGCACATGATTGAGATCCTTTTTATACAAGCGGCTCTCTTCTATTAGCAAAGGTTATAGCTGTGCATCTGTTACAAATTTTTAACAGGTGAGTGCTAAATTAATTTCAAAAATGCTTGTCGCTGTTCAGCTTTGTTTATTTTGTTTATCGGTTTAAAAGTTAACGGACAAAGATTAATCGGAAGATAATTGGTCTGATAATGGTTTTTAAAGTTATCTAAAAAGATAATCCGATAAAGAAAACATTATCTTCGATAATGATCTGTTATCGGATTATCGGAAGTGTGCCCACCACTGTTGATGGCCTATTGAATTTGGAAAAGGTTTTTTTTTTTGCCATCACCCAAACATCTCGTCTGGATTTCAGCTTCACGCGATGTTCGGTATAATCACACTGTGACACAGATGTGCGCCCCAAAGGTCCCGCAGGCCGACTGATCACACACCGATAACCCGTCTGTCAATGACATAAGCAACTGACTGATGGGGCAGAGACATGCCCGTCTTCATATTTTCAATTTTTTAAACACTTTATTTTCCTATTTTCACATTTAACTGAACATACATAACATACCAACAACAGCAACAACAACAACAAAATACAAATGTAAATGTCAACAACACCCACCCCCCCACCATAGCCGGCGCCACGAGGAGGTGTTTGGGGGCGACGCCCCCTCACATCATCAACCTCGCCCCCTTGGATGTTAGAGTTATCAAAAAAGAAATACTGGAAAATATAGCAAAATATTAGTTATTCAATAATATCACGTATTTAACAAATAAACCAAATTAATTAACTAAAGTAATTAATTTTAAAACAAATGGATATGGCGTGTGTCTGTGTTCAAGGGATTTGATAGGTTGAAGGTTGCGCTTGTCAGTGCAGCAGAGGGCGGTGCGTTTCCAACGCGTCGTGACGTCAGACGCGTCGCTTCGGAAGTGGCAGGGGGCGGAGATTGTTACGTCACACTCTGGCTGTTTCCACAACCTGAAAAAAGTTCAGCGATCACCTTCTTGAATTTGCGTCGCCTGAACCACAAAAAAGCTTTAAAAAACAGCAGTAAAACGATTCTCCATCACCCTGCTGGGAGAAACTTTTTTTCAGCTACTTTTCAGAGTGACGCCGACCGAGGGAGGACTGACGACTTGGTGGGATATCGATCGAACCGCGACAGCGGGCCGACCCGCACGGAGAAGCCGGCCTTCAGGCATCATCACTGGTCAGACCGAGGCAGGCAGCCGGGGTGATGGAGCAAACCCACTCAGTCTGAAATCTCCCACTTTTTGGATATATGCCAAGTCCCAGTTTGACCAACGGAGTTTAGTTCTGCAGCTTTATCGAGGTGAGAATAATGTAAAAATAAAACGTGATGTTTACTGAACTGCTGTGAAGGTTTATTGATCGGCTAACGTTAGCGTAGCCTTTTAGCACAGTTGATCTGCGTGAAGGCTTTAATTTGTAAATGGTTCAGTCTTTTTTAATTTTTACCAAATAAAGCTACAGCTTTTTTCAGACACCACAAAGGCTCAACTTTAAATAACTTATTTTTTCTGGCGTTTTTTTTCCATCATTTTTTTTCCCGTTCCCCCCCCCCCCCCTTTTTTTTATATATAAACTGTTTAGTGTTTCTTTATAATTAAAGAAATATTTTTATTTGTCCCAATCAGGAACATTTGCTGTGCAGACAACCAAACTTCCATTGATGAGCTGAACACCACGAAGTCCAGTCGAAAGAAAACATCTTTGCTTTTCAGCAACACCACCAGAGGTCAAAGCTGCAGAAGAGACCTTCATCTGGTCCAGAGAATCCAGCAGAACATCACCTGCTTCTAAATAAAGGCTCTTTGAACAGCAACTATTTTATTATTTTTTAAAAAGCTGTTTCATTTTATATTTGAACAATAAATGAACGGATCATTAAAAATGTCCACGAAATCAAAGTCCAAAGACATTTGCACAAGTAGAAGCTCTCCACTTATTGTGCTCAAATTCATATTTTAGAAATGACTCTGTCCTGATAACATTAAAGGCAATTACATATTTTGATGAAATTACAAGTTTAAATGACTATAAAAAATTCATCATGAGGTTTATGTCACAAAAATCCTATTTCAACAGTTCTTTTAGTCAGACAGGTAGTACTGTCTGACTAAAAGAACTGTTGAAATAGTTAACTTAAGAAGACAGTATGAAATTTCACAAATGGTCACAGAAATCCTACTTTACAATCACACTGCAGTCATTGTTAAATTATCTCCTGTTGCATTTATAATAAACATTTGTATTTATTTAGTGTTTGTTTTTATGGTTGAAATGAGATATAAATAATCTACCAGACTTAAAAAATGTACAAGTTTCCATGTTATTTTATTTGTCTAAAAATAAATGTCTGAGGTTCCGTATGTTAAACAAGAAATTATCTAATCTGAAATAACTGGTGGTTTTAATTTACAGATGAAAGGTTTATAAAGAACCATTTATTGATTTATTTAGGTATTTTAATTACAAGTGTTCTAAACTTTTTTTTTAACAGTAATCAGAAATTTTGAGGTAACAACAATAAAAAAACATTTCCAATGATTTTTCTTCAGAAAACTGCTCTATAAATGAGCAGTCCTGCGACACGTTAATGTTTTGTACAGATCAGTGGTTTCTGCCATGAGTCTTCCGTGTTTTGGCCCGACGCATCGTTCCTATTGGACAACACGAAGATATGTCACAGCTCAGAGTGTCGAAAGTTGGCGCACCTCATCTCGACAGAACACCGGCTCTGTGTGGTATGCAGGAGATCACTTGACCGAGGGTCTATACGTTCAAATAATAATTAAAAAAATACTGTCATCACTCTTTACTCTTAGTCTCTTACAACGGTGCAGCGTAAATACACGAGCTTTCCAGGAGCGCACCCAATTCATTACGCACACTCAGAGGCACGTCTCCTCCGGTGCGCACTTTTTTTGGGGGGGGGGGGGGCGACCCCACCCCCTGTGATAAACTCATCACCCCCTTAATATTTTTTTTCTGGCGCCGGGACTGCCCCCCCACAAGGCTTAGGGGCAAAAAAAAAGTTAAAAGGGGCCACAAAACTGGGCAGTCTTTTTACAATCAGGCTGTGTTTGTTTTTTTGTGTTGTTTTCTTTTTAACTACAACAGTATTATTCCACATAAATTCTTGGAAACAGGGCAAATGCCTCTAAATGAACACAGTACTTATTGTAAGGGGAAAAGTTCAATGTCGTCCATAAAAGAACTCCAGGTTGCAGAAAAGTCCTTCCTTCTTTTGCTCGTCTTGTATCTGAGCTTTTCCAGAGGCAGAAAGGAAAACACCTCCTTCAACCACTGTAGCGATGTTGGGGGTTTCTTTGCCTTCCAGTTAAAGAGATTCAGTCAACGAGTGAGTAACAAAGCAAATGACAAACCATTCACCTTTAAATTTGTGACCTCACAATTCAGGGGGGGGCTATGCAAAAATGACTGTGTGGAAATCAGGAACTATGGTCTTTTTGCACATCAAATCAAATCAATTTTATTTATATAGCGCCAAATCACAACAAACAGTTGCCCCAAGGTGCTTTATATTGTAAGGCAAGGCCATACAATAATTATGTAAAACCCCAACGGTCAAAACGACCCCCTGTGAGCAAGCACTTGGCTACAGTGGGAAGGAAAAACTCCCTTTTAACAGGAAGAAACCTCCAGCAGAACCAGGCTCAGGGAGGGGCAGTCTTCTGCTGGGACTGGTTGGGGCTGAGGGAGAGAACCAGGAAAAAGACATGCTGTGGAGGGGAGCAGAGATCGATCACTAATGATTAAATGCAGAGTGGTGCATACAGAGCAAAAAGAGAAAGAAACACTCAGTGCATCATGGGAACCCCCCAGCAGTCTACGTCTATAGCAGCATAACTAAGGGATGGTTCAGGGTCACCTGATCCAGCCCTAACTATAAGCTTTAGCAAAAAAGAAAGTTTTTGCTAATATGGGTGAGATATGCTCTCTCCTTCTAGTCCCTGTCAGTACTCTAGCTGCAGCATTTTGAATTAACTGAAGGCTTTTCAGGGAACATTTAGGACAACCTGATAATAATGAATTACAATAGTCCAGCTTAGAGGAAATAAATGCATGAATTAGTTTTTCAGCATCACTCTGAGACAAGACCTTTCTAATTTTAGAGATATTGCGCAAATGCAAAAAAGCAGTCCTACATATTTGCTTAATATGCACATTGAAGGACATATCCTGATCAAAAATGACTCCAAGATTTCTCACAGTATTACTAGAGGTCAGGGTAATGCCATCCAGAGTAAGGATCTGGTTAGACACCATGTTTCTAAGATTTGTGGGGCCAAGTACAATAACTTCAGTTTTATCTGAGTTTAAAAGCAGGAAATTAGAGGTCATCCATGTCTTTATGTCTGTAAGACAATCCTGCAGTTTAACTAATTGGTGTGTGTCCTCTGGCTTCATGGATAGATAAAGCTGGGTATCATCTGTGTAACAATGAAAATTTAAGCAATGCTGTCTAATAATACTGCCTAAGGGAAGCATGTATAAAGTGAATAAAATCGGTCCTAGCACAGAACCTTGTGGAACTCCATAATTAACCTTAGTCTGTGAAGAAGACTCCCCATTTACATGAACAAATTGTAATCTATTAGATAAATATGATTCAAACCACCGCAGCGCAGTGCCTTTAATACCTATGGCATGCTCTAATCTCTATAATAAAATTTTATGGTCAACAGTATCAAAAGCAGCACTGAGGTCTAACAGGACAAGCACAGAGATGAGTCCACTGTCTGAGGCCATAAGAAGATCATTTGAAACCTTCACTAATGCTGTTTCTGTACTATGATGAATTCTAAAACCTGACTGAAACTCTTCAAATAGACCATTCCTCTGCAGATGATCAGTTAGCTGTTTTACAACTACCCTTTCAAGAATTTTTGAGAGAAAAGGAAGGTTGGAGATTGGCCTATAATTAGCTAAGATAGCTGGGTCAAGTGATGGCTTTTTAAGTAATGGTTTAATTACTGCCACCTTAAAAGCCTGTGGTACATAGCCAACTAATAAAGATAGATTGATCATATTTAAGATCGAAGCATTAATTAATGGTAGGGCTTCCTTGAGCAGCCTGGTAGGAATGGGGTCTAATAGACATGTTGATGGTTTGGAGGAAGTAACTAATTAAAATAACTCAGACAGAACAATCGGAGAGAAAGAGTCTAACCAAATACCAGCATTACTGAAAGCAGTCGAACATAAAGATATGTCTTTGGGATGGTTATGAATAATTTTTTCTCTAATAGTTAAAATTTTATTAGCAAAGAAAGTCATGAAGTCATTACTAGTTAAAGTTAAAGGAATACTCGGCTCAATAGAGCTCTGACTCTTTGTCAGCCTGGCTACAGTGCTGAAAAGAAACCTGGGGTTGTTCTTATTTTCTTCAATTAGTGATGAGTAGTAAGATGTCCTAGCTTTACGGAGGGCTTTTTTTTATAGAGCAACAGACTCTTTTTCCAGGCTAAGTGAAGATCTTCTAAATTAGTGAGACGCCATTTCCTCTCCAGCTTACGGGTTATCTGCTTTAAAGGTGATAGAGGTTGAATGGGGCATTAATCCTTGTTCTGTGATGTGATATGTACCCCAACAAAAATTGGTTGGGTCTGTAATGGCTCAGAACCTTCCTAAAAGGCTCTCTGAAACAGCTATGTTACTATGCTGGGTTTAGAATGCGTCGTTTGCCCTTACTGACGTCGTTTCGGAGGTAATTTGGCAACCTCATTATGAAATGCACGTAGGTATTGGCGCTGATCGGTTGCCGTTGTTTGATTGGCTGCCCTTGCTCTCACTGAAAAGAAAGTGCGGAGGATCAGCTGTTTTTAACAGCAGATGCGGAGCGGCTCGGATAAAAAAAAAGCATAAAAATGTCTTTGTAAAACTCAGTGCCGTTACCAGCATCACTGGTAGTTGTTGGCGCTCTTTTTCTTCTGGGCGAGAAGGTTCTTATAAACAGACACACGCAGAACACAATGCGCATGCTCTCCCTTCGCAGCGCCGCGACCGGCTGCTTGATGAGGACGTAAAAAAAAAAAGAACATGCAAAATTGGACTACAAAAAATCCACGAAACTTCATTTGTTTTGTTTTACTTCGGTTACTGTGACTTCCAAAGGTTATTCATTGAAATACGCAAGCTGCCCTTTGCAAGCTTACTTGCTGCCAGCATAATAATGCAAATAGCTCGCTGCTAAGGGGTTAGCTCATTCCCTTTAGAGGAACAAACCAGAGCTAACGTGCCATTCTAATGTGCAATTCTTACAACAGGAATATTGCGCAACACAAATTTAAAACAAAAGAAAATGTGATACTCACAGGCTGTACTGATTGCTGGGGTTGATTTTGTCGCAGAGTCAGAACTGACCCTCTACTGAGTATTAAATGCTGACTGAAGCCAGCTCGAAATTGCGCAAGGTTTGTGAAACAGTCCTCCGTGAAATGCGCAGAGCAAAGAAATAGTCGGCGGTTGTATGTACTGGGGATGCGGTTAAAAATGAATAAAAGCCAGTGATCGCGTACATTGCTTTTCGTGGGAAGAATATGGAAAGATCGTAGGCCGCTATGACAGCCTGGGAAGGCACACCTGTAGCTCGCCATTGCTCCTCTTTGAGTGTTATGAATGGGTGGGCACAACCTTATGAATAATTAATTTTGAAGGGGCGTATGTGAAAGGGGGTGGGTGTGGGTGTGTGGGGGGGGGGGCTATTGGTGAAAAAGTGACGTAAGTTTTCTCTCAAAAATGGATTGGCCCGTTTTCTAGGGGCAATTCAAAAAAGGAGCTATACTTAAAATAGAAGTTCTGAAACTTGCTGGCACTTCATGTGTTTTCCCCACAGCGGGGAGACTCTGAACTAACACCAAAAACATGAAAAAGATGATTTTGATTCTCTATCCCCTTTAAGCTGCGAGTTTGTGAGTTATACCACGGAGTCAGGCACTTCTGATTTAAAGCTCTCTCTTTCAGAGGAGCTACAGCATCCAAAGTTGTCTTCAATGAATATGTAAAACTATTGACGAGATACTCTATCTCACTTACAGAGTTTAGGTAGCTACTCTGCACTGTGTTGGTATATGGCATTAGAGAACATAAAGAAGGAATCATATCCTTAAACCTAGTTACAGCGCTTTCTGAAAGACTTCTAGTGTAATGAAACTTATTCCCCACTGCTGGGTAGTCCATCAGAGTAAATGTAAATGTTATTAAGAAATGATCAGACAGAAGGGAGTTTTCAGGGAATACTGTTAAGTCTTCAATTTCCATACCATAAGTCAGAACAAGCTCTAAGATATGATTAAAGTGGTGGGTGGACTCATTTACTTTTTGAGCAAAGCCGATAGAGTCTAATAATAGATTAAATGCAGTGTTGAGGCTGTCATTCTCAGCATCTGTGTGGATGTTAAAATCGCCCACTATAATTATCTTATCTGAGCTAAGCACTAAGTCAGACAAAAGGTCTGAAAATTCACAGAGAAACTCACAGTAACGACCAGGTGGACGATAGATAATAACAAATAAAACTGGTTTTTGGGACTTCCAATTTGGATGGACAAGACTAAGAGTCAAGCTTTCAAATGAATTAAAGCTCTGTCTGGGTTTTTGATTAATTAATAAGCTGGAATGGAAGATTGCTGCTAATCCTCCTCCTCGGCCCGTGCTACGAGCGTTCTGACAGTTAGTATGACTCGGGGGTGTTGACTCATTTAAACTAACATATTCATCCTGCTGTAACCAGGTTTCTGTTAGGCAGAATAAATCAATACGTTGATCAATTATTATATAATTTACTAACAGGGACTTAGAAGAGAGAGACCTAATGTTTAATAGACCACATTTAACTGTTTTAGTCTGTGGTGCAGTTGAAGGTGCTATATTATTTTTTCCTTTTTGAATTTTTATGCTTAAATAGATTTTTGCTGGTTATTGGTGGTCTGGGAGCAGGCACCGTCTCTACGGAGATGGGGTAATGAGGGGATGGCAGGGGGAGAGAAGCTGCAGAGAGGTGTGTAAGACTACAACTCTGCTTCCTGGTCCCAACCCTGGATAGTCACGGTTTGGAGGATTTAAGAAAATTGGCCAGATTTCTAGAAATGAGAGCTGCTCCATCCAAAGAGGGATGGATGCCGTCTCTCCCAACAAGACCAGGTTTTCCCCAGAAGCTTTGCCAATTATCTATGAAGCCCACCTCATTTTTTTGGACACCACTCAGACAGCCAGCAATTCAAGGAGAACATGCCGCTAAACATGTCACTCCCGGTCCCGGTCACATATGAGAGAATACCTCAAAAACACTGTTTAGAGAGGGGCAGGCCCAAAACACGTGTACCACTGAGGCTGGGCTGTTACTGCACCTCAGGCAGGCAGAGTTTGTGGTGAGAAAAATTCTGGCAAGTTTGTCCTCTGAGTAGTGGAGACGATGGAGCACCTTAAACTGAATTCATCAGTGATGCACACATAATGAATAGGTATGTCCTCGAGACAGGCCATCCCTCTACGCCTCCTCTGAGAGCACCGCCCCTAAATCACCCTCCCATGCAGTTTTAGTTTTCTCCCAGGATACCTGATTTAAACCCCTTACCAAAGTGTATATCGCCGAAACCTGTTTCTTCTCAAAGGGCTCCAAGATGCCGTCTAATTGGCTTTTAGGTGGCAGGTAAGGAAACGAGAACACTTTCTTAGTGAAACTACGTACTTGGAGATATCTAAAGAAATGAGTGTTGCATAAATCGTGGTCTTTCCTGAGTGTCTCAAATGAGGAGAATGTGTCTTTTGTAAGCAAGTCACTGAAAAATGTCAATCCCTTTCAATGCCAATGTTGAAATGTATTATCCAACACAGACGGGGGGAGATTATTTGATACTGTAAAAAAACAACTGGCCTGTTTTACTCCAAAATGTCTCTTGAACTGGGGCCAAATTTTTAGTGACTCTTTAACCACTGGATTTCTTATTTCTATCTTATGACTATATGGCGGTGGGGAGACGAGTACAGGTAGTAGGTTAGTCAGTAATTCCATTTCTGCCCATTCTATGCCCTGTTTATTTGTAAGAGTAGAATGTAAGAGTAGAATGGGAGGCAGAGCCTTCAGCTTTCAGGCTCCTCTCCTGTGGAACCAGCTCCCAATTCAGATCAGGGAGACAGACACCCTCTCTACTTTTAAGATTAGGCTTAAAACTTTCCTTTTTGCTAAAGCTTATAGTTAGGGCTGGATCAGGTGACCCTGAACCATCCCTTAGTTATGCTGTTATAGACGTAGACTGCTGGGGGGTTCCCATGATGCACTGTTTCTTTCTCTTTTTGCTCTGTATGCACCACTCTGCATTTAATCATTAGTGATCGATCTCTGCTCCCCTCCACAGCATGTCTTTTTCCTGGTTCTCTCCCTCAGCCCCAACCAGTCCCAGCAGAAGACTGCCCCTCCCTGAGCCTGGTTCTGCTGGAGGTTTCTTCCTGTTAAAAGGGAGTTTTTCCTTCCCACTGTAGCCAAGTGCTTGCTCACAGGGGGTCGTTTTGACCGTTGGGGTTTTACATAATTATTGTATGGCCTTGCCTTACAATATAAAGCGCCTTGGGGCAACTGTTTGTTGTGATTTGGCGCTATATAAAAAAAAATTGATTGATTGATTGATATGTACATACCCAATGTAAAAGATTTATGTTTGCCAACCAGTAATAGAAAATAAAGCAGTCCGAGACCCTCTGACTCTTTAGGCACCTCTAAATATATTTTCTTCATTCTGGGGTTCAAATTGTTCCAAATAAACAATGCAATTAAATTATCTAGTTGTTGAAATGTTAGCTTTGGTATAAATACTGGGATCATCTGAAAGAGAGAGAAATCAGAGTAAAACTATCATCTTCACAATGTTGATTCTGTTCACTAAAGAAATTGGCAGTGCTGACCACTTCTTAAACTCTTGAGTCGTCCTGTCTAGTAATGTCTTAAAATTATTATTGTACAAACCTATCAAGCGAGTGATTTTGACCCCCAGATTCATAAACTCATTTTTTTTCCAGTTTAAATGGGAAAATAGAATAGTTATCTATATCATTAATTGGGAAAAGCAAGCTCTTTGAATAATTTAATTTATAACCTGACAGACAACCAAATTCATCCAGAATACGTCGTAATTTCGGTATAGATTCTACTGGGTGACATATATATATATATATATAGCAAAAGGTTGTCGGCGTAAAGCGACACCTTATGAGATTTACCTCTCCGAGTGATTCCTTTAATATTGCACTCTGCTCTCAGAGCTACTGCGAGTGGCTCAATCGCCAGGTCAAAGAGATAAGGGGAGAGACTACAACCTTGCCTGCAGCCCCTATAGAGTTGGGATTAATCAGAAACTGTAGTGTTTGTCCGTACTGCAGCTGTTGGGGAGCTATATAGAATTTTGATCCATGATAGAAAAGAGGGCCCAAATGCAAACTTTTCCAAGACAACAAAGATATTGCCAATCAACATGGTCGAATGCCTTCTCAGCATCTAATGATATCATGACCTCTGACTGTTCTGAGTGGGGTGTATACAATATGTTAATTAGATGCCGCATATTATAGAACGATTGTCTGCCCGGTATAAAACCAGTTTGATCAGGGTTAATAATCTTAGGAAGGACAGTTAGAATCTTCGTCAGGATTTTATAATCACAATTCAATAGGCTTAATGGACAATATGAGCTACATAAGATGGGGTCTTTGTCCTTTTTTAATAAAACTGAAATAGTTGCCTGTATCATAGTCTGCGGCAATCTTGATCAAACATCTCTTGATATAATCATTTAAGTATTGGTAGCCAATTTCATTGTAAACTCTTTATATACTTGAATAGGGAAACCATCCAGGCCGGGTGCTTTGTTACTCTGCATGGATTTTATCGCCTGTATCACCTCTGCTGTTGATGTCTCTGTTCATATGCACTTGATCCTCTGGTGTTATTTCTGGAACAGCCAAGCTGTCCAGAAAGCTGCTGATTTGAGATGGATCTCCATTTGATTCTGAGCTATAAAGACTGGAATAGAACTGTTTGAACTGACTATTAATGTCATCACAGGGTTGGTGGATTTTACCCTGCTGACATGTTTATTTTGGGTATAGTATTTGCGGCTTTGGATTGTCTGATTTGGTGAGCTAATAGTTTTCCAGCTTTCTCTCCATGTTCATAGAATGTTTTGATTTGAAAAATATCTGTTCAGTTTGTTTAACCCTCTAGGGTCCAAGGACATTTTTTGGACAGTTCACTTGCCTGGCATAAATGTTTTATTACTGCTGTTAACAACTCTCCCTGCATCCCACAATCAAATTTTATGTCTTTTTTTTCAGGACAACCTGTGCTTTCAGAATATATGTTTTTGTTGTGTTTTATAAGTGTAATAAAGGTTTACAATCAAAAATAGGCAAAGAAAAAAATAAAGCGAAAAATAATTTTCCACACACATTTATTCAAAACACACAGCAAACTATAATAAACAACTGTTTTGACACTTTATAAAGGTAATTTGAGGTCTTGTGTGAAAGACTGTACAACAAAAAGGTTCAAACAATAAACACAAATGCACATTTTGGAGAATATATACAAAATGGTCTATGCGTTTTGTTATCCATTGATATGGTAAACAGTGCTTTACGCTGAGAAAGCAACAGAGTTATCCAGTAACATTCACATGCAAACTAGTGGAGCAATCCTGATAGTTACACACTCTTTGTTTGAGCATGTGAGATTGTCATCAGAGGCTCTCTGTCTACTCCTGCTTTCACTGATCGCTGTGCGTAATGGCGCAGGGCGCACTGAGTATGTACTCATAGTATGTACTCATTGGAGCACCCAGGGGGCTATTCAAACGGGCCAACTAGTAACACATCACTCCTGAAAACGATCTTTGGTTTTCACATGAGGTAAATCTACCCTACGATTGGATTTTGGAAAACCATGTGACGGTGAACCAATTCCATTTGGACGCTCACATTGCACACGTCATCACATAGCTTCTATGATGAGTACAAAGATGGCCGATGGCTGGCTCAAAAGTCCAAAGAGTTAACTTTTCAGCAAAAAAAAAAAGAGAGTAAGTTTATTTATAATTTAGTAAAGCTTGGTCTTAGCCGTCGTATATGACGGCATCGACCCCAGAGGTTTAATAGATAGGTTATCAAATTCTGTTTTTAATAATAATTCCGGTGTTGGAGAGCTGGTATATAAATTATCTGTTTCAGCTATACTATGTGACAGATCTGTTAATCGTTGTTTAAGTTTCCTCTGGTATGCTGAGTATGAGATGATCTGGCCTCTAAGGTAAGCTTTAAGAGCCTCCCAGATGGTGGTTAGTTGCACCCCCGGAGTGATATTAATTTCCAGGAACATACCTATTTGTTGTGAAAGGAATTTTTTAAACAAGTCTTTGGTTAGCAACAAAGGGTCAAACCACCAGGTGCGTCGGGGTCTAGGGCATCCGTGAGAGCTTATGTCTTGCTGTACCGGGCCATGATCAGATATGACAGTACTTTTATATTGGCACTCCCTGACTGTAGGAAGGATCCTGCTGTTGAGAAGAAAAAAGTCTATCCTTGCATATGAATGATGTACTGGGAAAAAAACTAGTTTTGCTTCATCAGTGGGTTTTCTTTTCTCCAGGGATCAAAAAGTGCAAAGGATTCAGCAAGAGTCTTAATAACGGTGCCTGCCTTTGAAATCTTACTATTGGGCCTTGGGTCTGACCAGTCCAGATAAGGGTCCAACACACAATTAACCCCCCCCCCCCCCCCCCCAATATTAACTGATCATTCAAATATGGGAGGGCTGCTATAACATTGGAAAAGAAAAGAGGATCAGCCCAGTTTGGACCTGTTATGTGGGAGAGTAATTGTTTGCTCCAGTTTCCAGGTTTTCCAGCCTGCAGTGTCCCGGAGCATATAAAAGTCTGCCTTGAACCTGCCCTTGGTTGCTCACACTCCACCTGGCAGCAAGACAGCAGCAGCTCCAATCTTTTTCTTCTTTTTACCCTCATTATGTTTGTTGTTAATTCCCCTAGATTTTTGTGGTAATAAAGTTGTTTAACCTTTTGGTTAGTTCTGTCTTCCGTAATGTTTCACTCCAAGAGCCAGGGTGTAACATATTGGGGACTCGTTTGGGATTTGTTGTACTTGGGTTAGGGTTTTTAGTTTTCCCATGGTACGTTTGTTAGTTTGGGGGTAATATGCTTGAGGTGCTGTTGTCCTTTGTTAGCTGTCAGGTAAGTCTCCCTTTAGTTTGGTCCCTCTGGTTAGACCAGGGAGTGTGCCAGCTAGATTGACTTTGTCATCTTTCCTTCAGCCACTCATTAGTTGTTTTGCTTTTTTTATTTTTGAGGAAATCCTGGGTGGGGAATCCGTCCCTGTCAGGGGTAAGTGAGTCAGGGCCTTGCGGTCCCTGATGTTTGCTTTTAAAGCCACCTCTTGCCTGGCACTCCTCAGAAGATAGCTTAGGCTTTAGTCCTGGTTAGGTAGGTACCAGGGGACCATTCGTATGTTGTACACTCAGTGTGTGTTTTGGGGAGAATTTGTTTAGTTAGGTGAGTATTGTGAGCTTTGGTGTCTGTGATCCTGTTAGCAGCTTTTGTGTTTTGTCAAGTTTTGCGATGTAGCTTGACTGAGTGTGGGCTTAATTTATAGTCTAAAGGTTTTGCTGAGTAGACTAGTTGGTTGCTACTTTTGTAGTTGTGGTGTTGGCCTACTTGTGTGTTGAGAGCGCTTGTAGTTTGCTGCTTTTGTGTAGACACTTTGTTTTTGTTTGTGTGGAGTTTGGTGCTCTCTTTCTGTAATTTTTAGCTTTAGGTAAGGGAATTACCATGGCTTCTCTGGAGGACTTTATTTTGTCACTATCGAGAGAGTTACTTGAGCAGTTTACAAAGGAGCAGTTGTTAAGTTTAGCTGCACATTATAACACTGATATGTCTGGTAGGAACAAACGTCTCACAGATAATGTTACGGATAAACTCTGTGCTTCACTTATTGAGAAAGGACTGTTTGAACCACCATCAGACTTGTTGGTCCATCCTTCTGTGGACAGTGTGACCTTAAATGTTGAGTCTGCAATTTCATCACTGGACATTCTGATCCCTCGATAGAGGTGAGACTTAAAGAATGAGAGCTGCAGCTAAAACAGAAACAGATTTATTTAGACCATGAACATTTTTTAAAAGCATGGGATTTTAAAAGAGCTTCTTTGAATGTTATGCCTGAACAAACTGAGTCTGATGTGGTTAGAAACACAAGACTGGTTCCTCCTTTTGTGGGAAAAAGATATTGAGACATTATTTCCCACATTTTGAGCATGTTGCCACCATGTCCAGATGACCGAACCATTTTTGGACCTTTCTCTTGGAGAGAGTCCTAGTTGGGAAAGCTCAAGAAGCTTATTCATTTTTCACGGTGACGGAAAGTAAAAATTATGACATTGTCAAAAATGTTTATCTTCAAGCCTATGAGCTGGTTCCTGAAGCATATCGTCAGCGATTTAGAGGTCTGGTTAAACTTGAAAGCCAGACATACAGTAGTATTCAGAATAATATTAGTGCTATGTGACTAAAAAGTCCAGGTTTTGAGTAGGTTTTGAGTATATTTCTTATTGTTCCATGGGAAACAAGGTACCAGTAAATTCAGTAGATTCTCACAAATCCAACAAGACCAAGCATTCATGATATGCACACTCTTAAGGCTATGAAATTGGGCTATTATTAAAAAAAAAAAAAGTAGAAAAGGGGGTGTTCACAATAATAGTAGCATCTGCTGTTGATGCTACAAACTCAAAACTACTATGTTCAAACTGCTTTTTTATCAATTCTGTGAATCACTAAACTAGTATTTAGTTGTATAACCACAGTTTTTCATGATTTCTTCACATCTGCGAGGCATTAATTTTGTTGGTTTGGAACCAAGATTTTGCTGGTTTACTAGTGTGCTTGGGGTCATTGTCTTGTTGAAACACCCATTTCAAGGGCATGTCCTCTTCAGCATAAGGCAACATGACCTCTTCAAGTATTTTGACATATCCAAACTGATCCATGATACCTGGTATGTGATATATAGGCCCAACACCATAGTAGGAGAAACATGCCCATATCATGATGCTTGCACCACCATGCTTCACTGTCTTCACTGTGAACTGTGGCTTGAATTCAGACTTTGGGGGTCGTCTCACAAACTGTCTGCGGCCCTTGGACCCAAAAAGAACAATTTTACTCATCAGTCCACAAAATATTCCTCCATTTCTCTTTACGCCAGTTGATGTGTTCTTTGGCAAATTGTAACCTCTTGTGCACATGTCTTTTATTTAACAAAGGGACTTTGCGGGGGATTCTTGCAAATAAATTAGCTTCACACAGGCGTCTTCTAACTGTCACAGCACTTACAGGTAACTCCAGACTGTCTTTGATCATCCTGGAGCTGATCAATGGGTGAGCCTTTGCCATTCTGGTTATTCTTCTATCCATTTTTGTTGTGAAAGTGTCGTGACACGGACCCACAACAGGGGGCATTAATGAACGGACAATGGATAAGCCAAAAAGTAACAATTTAATGTTGTGAATCGCACAACGAAGTACAGACAATAACAATATGGTGGAATGTCAATTATACACAAGGTGACGTGTGGGCAGGCTCAATGACAGAAGACGTCTGGCGAGAGAAGAGCCGGATCCCACACAGCTTCCACCACCAACGGATCTGAAGAACACCGGAGCCGCCAAGCCGTGCGCCCCAGGTGGCCACTGTCTTCAGCAGTCAGACCCGGTACTGCTGGCAGAGAACAGAGACAGTACTGATGAGTGTGAGTTCGCACACTCAGTAATCCCACAGTCAGTGTTTAGTTAAGAGGGAGCACCTCCACCTCCAATCACACACTCGTGCAGCTCCTGTTTAACCACTTATCTGGTTTGGGGTGTGAGGCGAAGCCGTCGCAGATCACACCAAACGCCAATCCCACAGATAAGGACACACCACAGGAAAACGGCTGCAAAGAAGTTCAGATTGTTACTTTATAAGTCAGCAGAGAAGTTACCTGATTGGTAGCTGATTTCTCAGCGGGGAGGTGGAGTTGCAGTCCGGCCTTTATGGTGGTGGTGATGTGCAGTGGATGAGTGACAGCTGGTACGGATGATGAGTGACAGCTGTCACTCCCGGTCGCTCCGACGCCCTCTCGTGCTTGAAGCCCACACTTCAAGCAGGGCACCATCTTGTGGTGGTGGGCCAGCAGTACCTCCTCTTCAGCGGCCCACACAACAGGACCCCCCCCCTCAACGGGCGCCTCCTGGCGCCCGACCAGGCTTGTCCGGGTGACGGGTGTAGAAGTCGGCCAGGAGGGCCGGGTCCAGGATGAAGCTCCTCTTCACCCAGGAGCGCTCCTCGGGGCCATAACCCTCCCAGTCCACCAGATACTGGAACCCCCGGCCCTTTTGACGGACGTCCAGGAGCTGGCGTACTGTCCACGCGGGCTCCCCGTCGATGATCTGGGCAGGAGGCGGCGCTGGTCCCGGGGCACACAGTGGTGAGGTATGGCAGGGCTTGAGTCTTGACACATGAAAAACGGGGTGTATCCGCAGTGAAGCTGGCAGCTTCAGCTTCACTGCGGCCGGACTGAGGACTTTGAGTATGGGAAATGGTCCGATGTACCTGTCCTTTAGCTTTTGGGATTCCACCTGCAGGGGGATGTCCTTAGTGGATAGCCAGACCTCCTGCCCGGGCTGGTATGCAGGGGCAGGGGAACGCCGGCGGTCTGCATGGGCCTTAGCCCTCGTCCGGGCTCTGAGCAGGGCAGAGCGGGCGGTACGCCACACCCGACGGCACTTCCTCAGATGGGCCTGGACCGAGGGCACCCCGACCTCTCCCTCCACTAGCGGAAACAATGGGGGCTGGTACCCCAAACACACCTCAAACAGGGAGAGGCCGGTGGCAGATGAAACTTGGCTATTATGAGCGTACTCGATCCAGGCCAGATGGTCACTCCAGGCCGTCGGGTGCGCGGAGGTCACGCAGCGGAGGGCCTGCTCCAGTTCCTGGTTCGTCCGCTCTGCCTGCCCGTTCGTCTCGGGGTGGTGGTACCCAGACGAGAGACTGACGGTGGCCCCCAGTTCCCTGCAGAAACTCCTCCAGACCTGGGAGGAGAACTGAGAACCACGATCTGAGACAATGTCCGATGGAATCCCATGCAGACGCACGACATGGTGGACCAGGAGGTCTGCAGTCTCCTGGGCCGTCGGGAGCTTCGGGAGGGCCACGAAGTGGGCCGCCTTGGAGAACCGGTCCACTATCGTGAGGATGGAAGTCATGCCCCTGGGACGGCGGGAGGCCCGTGACAAAGTCCAGGCCAATATGAGACCAGGGGCGATGAGGCACGGGCAGAGGCTGGAGGAGGCCTTGGGCCTTGTGGTGGTCGGCTTTGCCCCTGGCACAGGTGGTGCAGGCCTGGACATACTCCCGGACGTCGGCTTCCATAGACGCCACCAGAAGCGCTGCCGGACCACTACCACGGTCCTTCGCACCCCTGGATGACAGGAGAGCTTGGAACCGTGACAGAAGTCAAGGACCGCAGCCCTGGCCTCTGGTGGGACGTACAATTTGTCCTTCGGACCTGTCCCCAGGTACGGGTTCCGTTTCAGGGCCTCCTGGACGGTCTTCTCCAGTCCCAGGTAAGGGTGGCCATGACAGTGGACTCGGGGATGATGGTTTCAGGGGGGTCTGACAGCTCGGTCTTGACCTCCTCTTCATGCACCCGGGACAGGGCGTCAGATCGTTGGTTTTGTGTCCCGGGGCGGTAGGTGATCCGGAAGTCAAAACGCCCGAAGAACAGCGACCAGCGGGCTTGCCTGGGGTTCAGACGCTTCGCGGTCCGGATGTACTCCAGGTTACGATGGTCCGTGAAAACCGTAAATGGTACCGATGCTCCCTCCAACAGGTGTCTCCATCCTCAAGAGCCTCCTTCACCGCAAGAAGTTCCCGATTGCCGACGTCATCGTTCCGTTCAGCCGGGGTCAACCTGCGGGAAAAGTAGGCACATGGATGGAGAACCTTGTCGGACTCCCCTGCTCTGGGATAGCACGGCTCCTATCCCTGAGTCAGAGGCATCCACTTCAACTACGAACTGGCGATTGGGATCGGGCTGCACCAGAACCGGTTGCAGTCGAGAACCGGCGTTTCAACTCCCTAAACGCGGCTTCGCAACCGATCCGACCAGGTGAAGGGGACTTTTGTGGAGGTCAGGGCTGTCAGGGGGCTAACTACCTGACTGTAGCCCTTGATGAACCTCCGGTAGAAATTTGCAAAAACCGAGGAACTGTTGTAGTTTCCTACGGTTCGTTGGTTGGGGCCAATCTCTCACCGCCACAACCTTGGCCGGATCAGGGGCGACGGAGTTGGAGGAGATTATGAACCCCAGGAAAGACAAAGAAGTGCGTTGGAACTCGCACTTCTCGCCCTTCACAAACAGCCGGTTCTCCAACAACCACTGTAGGACCTGACGTACATGCTTGACATGGGTCTCAGGATCCGGAGAAAAGATGAGTATATCGTCTAAATATACGAAGACAACCGATGCAGGAAGTCCCACAAGACGTCATTAACCAACGCTTGGAACGTCGCGGGCTGCATTGGTGAGGCCGAATGGCATGACCAGGTATTCAAAGTGACCTAACGGGGTGGATAAATGCCGTCTTCCACTCGTCTCCCTCCCGGATCCGAACCAGGTGATAAGCATTCCTAAGATCCAATTTCGTGAAATTTGGGCTCCATGCAGGGGCGTGAACACTGAATCCAACAGAGGTAATGGGTATCGGTTGCGAACCGTGATCTCGTTCAGCCCTCTGTAATCAATGCATGGACGGAGTCCGCCGTCCTCTTGCCCACAAAAAAGAAGCCAGCACCCAGGGGAGGTGGAGTTCCGGATCAACCCGGCAGTTAACGAGTCCCGGATGTGGGTCTCCATTGATTCGCGTTCCGGAGTGAGTTGTTGTACAGCCTGCTGGACGGGTACTCAGCGCCCGGTATCAAATCAATGGCACAATCGTAGGACGGTGTGGGGGCAGCGTGAGTGCCAGATCCTTGCTGAAGACGTCAGCAAGGTCATGGTACTCGGCCGGCACCACCGCCAGATTGGGGGGGACTAAAACCTCCTCCTTAGCTGTCACACGGTGGAACCGAGGATCCTAAACACTCCCGGTGGCAGGTTTCGCTCCACTGAACCACAACCCCAGACGGCCAATCAATCCGGGGATTGTGTTTTAACACCCATGAAAACCCAAAATCACTCGGGAGGTAGAAGGTGTTACATAAAACACAATCTCCTCCCGTGATTCCCAGACACACCCAAATGTCACTGGCTGTGTCTGGTGTGTGATTAGTGGAAGAAGGTGCCATCTAGTGCCCGCACCGACAATGGTGACGGTAAGGCCACTAGAGGAGGGCCAACCTCCTTTGCCCATCTGCTATCCAGCAGATTTCCCTCTGGACCCCGTGTCCACCAGTGCTGGGCGTGAAGGGGTAGATCCCCACTCAGGATAGTGACTGTGAGGATACGTGCAGATTGTCGGGGTCTCCCCGCGTGGGTGTTGTGACCCACCCTTTAGCCCAATCTCTAAGGACGAGTGCTGCTGTTTTGACCGTTTGGGGCATTCTCTCTGTGTGTGCTCGGTTGAGCTGCAGAAGAAGAGGAAAACACTCTCCACGGATCAGCCTCCTTTGTCTCTGATCTGATCGCTCTTTGGCCTGCTCGTTTCCATAGCAACGGCAGCAGGGGGAGCTGTCATCACGTGGAGAGCCCTGGGTGTGGAGCGTTGGGGAAAACTGGCTCCCTTTCGGATCCGGGAGGAAGAGGGACGGCTTGTGCCTGACCCCGCCCTTCGTCTCGCTCCCGTCTGGTTTCTGTTAATCGGTTGTCTAACCGTATAACCAGGTCGATAAGCCATCTAAATCCCGCGGCTCGTCCTTCGTCACCAGGTGCTCCTTAAGGACCAGAGACAGTCCGTTACAAAGGTGGCGCGGAGCGCAAACAGCATTCCAGCCGGCTCGCGCTGCCGCGATGCGGAAGTCGACTGCATACTTCGCTGCGCTCCGACGCCCCTGCCGTCATTCGACAGCAGCACACTTGAAGCGGTCTCGCTCTATGAGGGTGGTCGAACACCTGTCTGGAACTCCTCACAACTCAGTGTAAATTGTTAGGAGCCGTGATTCTGCTCCCAGAGCGCCGTAGCCCAGGCGCGGGCCTTTCCTCGAAGCAAATTTATGACGTAAGCCACCCGGCTAGCGTCTGAGGTGTAACATGATGCCGCTGTGAAAGACGAGCGAGCACTGCATCAAGAAGTCCGCGCACGTCTCCACACAGCCCCGTACGTCTCCGGAGAGCTTATGTATGCTTCAGGGAAGGTGGGGGGGTTCGTTGAAGACCAGTGGAATGTCTGTCTCTGGCCATTCGGTCAGCAGGAGGAGGTGCTGCAGCAGCGCCCTGAGCATGCGCTTCCACCTGGGCGGTGAGAGCCTCCATCCTACGATTGAGAACACTGCTCTGCTCGGTAACTAAGTTCCAACCGAGCAGTTAAAAGCGGTTAAGATGTGCCTGCATCTCACCTAACACGCCTCCTGCTGGCGCCTGTGCACCTCGCTCTTTTCCATTGGCTGTTTCAGCGATGGTTGACGCCCCTCGGGATCCATGACGCTGCAGAGAAATCCTGTTGTGAAAGTGTAGTGACCCGGACTCCAACAGGGGGCGTTAATGAATGGACAATGGATAAGCCAAAAACTAACAATTTAATGTTGTGAATCGCACAACGAAGTACAGACAATAACAATATGGTGGAATGTCAATTATACACAAGGTGACGTGTGGGCAGGCTCGACGATAGAAGATGTCTGGCGAGAGAAGAGCCGATCCCACACAGCTTCCACCACCAACGGATCTGAAGAACACCGGAGCTGCCAAGCCCTGCGCCCCAGGTGGCCACTGTCTTCAGCAGTCAGACCCGGTACTGCTGGCAGAGAACAGAGACAGTACTGATGAGTGTGAGTTCGCACACTCAGTAATCCCACAGTCAGTGTTTAGTTAGGAGGGAGCACCTCCAATCACACACTCCTGTTTAACCACTTATCTGGTTTGGGGTGTGAGGCGAAGCCGTCGCTGATCACACCAAACGCCAATCCCACAGATAAGGACACACCACAGAAAAATGGCTGCAAAGAAGTTCAGATTGTTACTTTGTAAGTCAGCAGAGAAGTTACCTGATTGGTAGCTGATTTCTTGGCGGGGAGGTGGAGTTGCAGTCCGGCCTTTATGGTGGTGGTGATGTGTAGTGGATGAGTGACAGCTGGTACGGATGATGAGTGACAGCTGTCACTCCCAGTCGCTCCGACGCCCTCTCGTGCTTGAAGCCCGCACTTCAAGCAGGGCGCCATCTTGTGGTGGTGGGCCAGCAGTACCTCCTCTTCAGCGGCCCACACAACAATTTTGATGGTTGTTTTCCGTTTTCTTCCACGCGTCTGTTTTTTTTGTCCATTTTAAAGCATTGGAGATCATTGTAGATGAACAGCCTATAATTTTTTGCACCTGCGTATAAGTTTTCCCTCTCCAATCAACTTTTTAATCAAACTACGCTGTTCTTCTGAACAATGTCTTGAATCCCATTTTCCTCAGGCTTTCAAAGAGTAAAGCATGTTCAACAGGTGCTGGCTTCATCCTTAAATAGGGGACACCTGATTCACACCTGTTTGTTCCACAAAATTGACGAACTCACTGACTGAATGCCACACTATTATTGTGAACACCCCTTTTCTACTTTTTTTACTAACAGCCCCATTTCTTTCTTTTTTTTTTTTTATACTTATTTTTTATTGGGGTTTTTGCAGTAACAAACAAACAAACATGTGGGTCACTGTTTACATTTAGTTTCCATTTTGTGTGTATTCTAACCATTTTTTCCAGCGTTTTAAAAAGACATGTCCTTGAAGTCTAAGGGAAAAGGTCAGTTTCTCCATAATGTAGATTTCTTCGATGATGTCCAGCCAGTGATTAAGACTTGGAGGGTCGGGTTTAGTCCAGTTCCTTGTGATAGCTTTTTTCGATGCAACTGACATAACTTTAAAAAGGTACATGTCCTCTTTCTGAAAAGCCTCTTCTGTTAGAAGGCCAAGGAGATAGATTTGGGGATCCCTGGGAATTGCATATGACAAAATAGTTTTGTGTTATTTCAAATACATTGTCCCAGAAAGGATTTAATTTTGTACATGTCCAAAAAATGTGAGAGTGATTGGCATTCGAGTGACCACACTGTCTCCAACACGGCTGAACAAACCCTTGTATTTGAGCTGTAATTTGAGGAGTAATGAAGAATAGCATGAGGCACTTCCACCCAAATTCCCTCCACCTTTTGGAGCTTGTTGTGGTTTGTTGTGTATTGCACATCATCAGCCAATCACCCTCTAACAGGACAATGCTGAGTTCTTCTTCCCATTTAGATTTTATGTAAAATGTGTTATTACCTTTTTGTTTTTGCAGCCCTTTATAAAGTTTGGATACTGTTTTACCGGGTAAAAGTTTATAAGCGTCTGTGAATACTTTCAAAAAGACATTATTTGTGCTGGGGTCATCAGATTTAATTTCAACATTATAAAAATGACGAACCTGCATATCTGAATAAGTCTGAATTATCCAAATTAAATTCTACTTTCAATTTTCCGAAAGGTTTAAAATATTTCCCTCAATAAATGTACAGAGCTGATAAACCTTTTTCTTTGCAAGTTGAGAATGTGGAGTCCAACTTGCCTGGTTGAAACCGTGAAAAGAAGGAGGGCCAGACCAAGATGCCGACTATCTTCGACAAATTATATTTTCTGATTATTCTATGCCATATAAATAAAGTGTTCTTTACAGTACAGTTTTTGCTATTTGGCTTGTTCATACTGTCTCCCAATAATGCCATTGGTGGTATAGGCTCTAAATCTATCTCAATTTGTTTCCATCCTGATTCAAATTCGGAGAACACCACACATGCTATATTTCTTAATTGGGCTGCACAATAATATTCTTTCAGATTAGGAACAGCCAGCCACCACTTTCTTTACATATTTGGAATGTTTTAAATTTAACCCTTGGTCTGACACCTGCCCATATAAATCGTGAAATTAATTTGTTCCAAGTATTAAAATGTGAGTCTGGGATTATAATGGGCAGTGCCATAAAGAAATATAAAAATCTTGGTAAAATATTAAACTTCACTATCTCAATTCTTGAACCAAAATCCAATGTAAGTGATGACCATCGACTAATGCCCTTCTGTATCGAGTCAATTATTTTATTAAAATTTAAGTAAAAGAGACTATCAAATTCCTGTGTGATGAACACACCTAAATTTTAACTTTTGTGTCCCATTTTAGTTTGTATTGTTGTCTTATTAAATTACTTGGTTGATAATCGATGGTCAAGACTTGGGTCTTAGTAATATTTAAGTGATAACCTGACAAACGTCCAAACTCTTTTAAAATTGACATAAGTTTTGGAATTGATTCATTAGGATTCTGTAGGTAAGTGATAATATCATCAGCAAACAGGGCTATTACATGTTTAGTGTTGGCTATTGTGATACCTTGAATTTCATCATTTTGTCGTATTTCCTGAGCCAGAGGCTCAATAAATAAAGCAAAGAGTGAGGGGCTGAGCCCACAACCCTGACGATTTCCCCTATACAATTGAAAACTAGATGTCAGATGGCCATTAATTTTGATTCTAGCTACTGGATTGTTATAAAGCGTCTGGATACAAGTGATAAATTTACTGTTAAATCCAAGTCATTCCAGTACTTTGTATAAAAATGGCCAGCTGACCGATCGAAGGCCTTCTCCGCATCTAGGCTTACTAAGGCCATGTTCAGTTTCTGTTTCTTTGCTTCCTCAATAATATGCAGTGTTCGTCTTATGCTATCATGTGTTTGTTGGCCTTTTATGAATCCTGTCTGGTCTTCGTGTATCACCTCCAGTAAATAGTTTGTAGTCTTTTGGACATAATATGGGTAAACAATTTGTATCTACATTCAAAATTGAGATGGGGCGGTAGGATTCGCAATATTCTTTGTTTTTGCCTTCTTTGGGTATGCAGATATGATTGCCTCTCTCCAGGATGGGGGTATTTCAGCTCTGTCTAATGTCCAATTAAATGATTTAGCAATAAAGGTGCAAGGTCTTGTTTAAATAATTTATACAACTCATTAGGGTATCCATCACTGCCAGGCATTTTAGAGTTCTTAAGATGACCAATTGCAATATCTAATTCTTTTCTAGTAATGGGGGCAGTTATGACTTCATTTTGCGTTATTCCTAGTGAAGGCAAATCTAGTTGAGATAAGTAATTAGTGATATCACTATCGTCACTGGGGGGGGCTTGAGTACAATTTTTCATAATATTTTTCAAAGATAGTATGGATTTGCTTTATGTCATGAGTCAATTTACCTGAGGAGGGTCCCTGATTCCGAGGACTGCATGTTTTTGTTCTTGTGTCCAAGACGTCTCGCTAATATTTTGTTGCTTTGGGGCCTGATTCATAATAGGTTTGTTTACAGAATCTTAACCGTTTTCTACTTCTTCCTGGACTAAATCATTTATTTGGTGTTTAGTGTGTTTTATTTTATCTAACAATTTTTTGTCAGTATTGGTATTAATTCGAGTTCGAGATTTCTTAATTTTTTTCCCAATTGTCGTATGTTTCTCTTCTCACCTTCTTTAAATAGGATGTCCTCGAAATGAGTTTCCCCCTCAACACTGCTTTAACTGTATCCCACACCATAGTTGGGCTCACTTGACCATTGTCATTAACCTCTATACATTCTGCTATTTCCTTTTTTATTTCTTTTACTATGGCTTCTTTATTGAGTATCCCAATATTTAATCTCCACATAGTAACCTTTGGTATGTTAGACAGTTGCAGTGACAGACAGATAATGTGGTGGTCTGATATATCAAATGTGCCAATTGAGCACTCCTTCACTCTGTGGATATCAACATTATTTAACAAAAAGAAATCAAGTCTTGAGTGCACTTTATGTGTGGGGAGTAATGAGTAATGAGAGGTCTCTCCAGATGTCACATAGCCCGGATTGTTTAATTAAGGCCTCAGATCTTTGGATCTATATGTTTTCTGTCTTTTATAACTTGTGTCTAGAGAAAAATTTTGAATTGTATTCCAATCTCCACCACAGATCAGTATTCCATCACTGTTGGTGATAATTATATCAAAGAGAGATTTGAGAAATTTTCTATCACTTTCAGGTGGGACATAGACGTTAGCAAATGTGACCACATTATCCACCCTCCCCTTTACTATTATATACCTGCCCTCCTTGTCTGCAACTTTAGGGTCAGCTTCAAAATTTACAGAATTAGAGATAAGAGTTACTACCCCCCTTTGTCTGGTATTTTTACAAGAACTATAAAATGCATTGGTATACCCAAAGCCTTAAAATTTTTCATGCTCAGTCATCGACATGTGTGTTTCCTGTAAGAAAGCAACCTGTATTCTGTCTTTTTTAATTTTTGTGAGAATCCTTTTCTGTTTTACTGGACCACTTAGACCGTTTACATTCAAAGATGCTTTTTATCTTTAACATCAGAAACGGTAAAACTTGTAATGCACATTTAAAACAGTGACCCCAAGAAACAAATGAACAATAACACAATATGGAACTAGAAAAAACATAACAGAAACTTGACTTCCAAAAAGAAGAGTCACCTCCTCTGTTCTGACCCTGTTGGGGGGTCCAGGGGAAAGCCTCTCAGATGGAGAGGGCCCAAAAAGGATAGCTGATGTGTCTGTCTGAGTAAACACTTCTATCCTATGCGTCCAACTAAAAATAAGTGGTAAGGGTTGCCTTCTCTCCCACGTTTGTGGTTTAGCTGAAAAAAGAAAACAAAGCTGATGATTCGCTGCCCTTTAATCAAGAGGACGCTCCGCGTCATCCTACTCATTTGTTTCTCTCTGGAAGCTCCGCAGTTTGGTCTTAGCTCTTCGTGTCACAGCAAATCCGCCGCTGTCCACTTGCTGCCACCCCAGAAGCTCCCGGAGGCACCTCCACATCCAAGCACAGCGCCGCAGCTCCTCGTAGACGTGCTGCGTGCTGCTTTAAGTGCGCGTGCCCGATTCCCAGTGTATCCTCATATTGGTGAACGGGGTTTGAAAGCGCACTCCTTTTTCTTTTGAGTATTTTCTTGATCATGTTGTATTCCTTGCGCTTGGCCACGATCTCTGGAGGGTAGTCGTGATCGAAGTAAATAGAATTGGAGCCCACCTGAACTTTTTTCTTTTTCCATGCTTCTCTCAAAACCAGCTCCTTCGTTGAATATTCCAGGAAATTGACAATGACAGCTCTTGGAGGGGCGCCGGGCGGTGGTTTGCTCGCCAGGGAGCAGTGGGCGCGCTGGATCCTCAGCAGTGGTGGGCAGATAACCAAAAATTAACTTCGATAACAGATAATCAGATAACTGAAAAGTTATCTTCAATAAAGATAAAACAATAAACCACCCAAAAATGTATCAGAAGTTACAGATAACCGATAAGATAAATTCCAATATTGCCTCTGACACATCTACAACTAGTAGTAGAACAAATTTAATAGCTTACAATAATATTAAAAATAAAAACAGACCCCAACAATGAGACCACACTTTTCTTTCTACATTCTGCTCCTGCTGGAAGCTCTTATTTACTACAGAGCTCCCAACACAGAGGCACTCCAAGAGCAACCATAAAGCCAACTCTCTATCAATTATGACACTCCGGTCAGGCGCAGGTCTTGAAAAAAAGTCATGCTGACTTATGGTTTTGATTATAAATACATTAAAACCGATAGATAACTCCACTAATGTCAATTATGTCATTTGTACAAAGTTAAAATAAACATGTATCTTTTAATGTTGTACAAAGTTAAAATATAACATGTATCTTTTAATGTTGATAATGCACTAATTCTGAGGTTTTGTAACAGACAGATCGCAAAGGATTCTGGGTAAAAGTGCCTCTTTTGGAGCTAGGGGAAGGCGAAGGGCTACAAATCCCTCCGTTTGGAGGGGTAGGAGGAGCTTACTGCTGTCTCTGAAAAAACAAACATGGCGCCGAAAGAGCCGCACAAATGAAGCGGCTTTCATTACAAATTACACTGTTAGAAAGTTATAACTTGCCAAAAAACTTTACAGGCAGTTGTCTATGACAGTAACGTGTCTGCTGGGATGCATGTTGCGTATGTTGTCGTTCTGAAGAATATCGTAACGTCGCTCGTGCGCTGCGTTATAATGCACATACACACGAACACTACGATAAGACACTTTTATATCCATGGAGAAAATCATGATAAAGTGTAAGCACGTTAATTTGTATGTTCATAAATCTTTGGATAATATCAATCCCTGCTGTTGGATTTCAAGGTCTGTAACACGTGTGTGTATTTTGTAAACAAACAGAGCCCTGAACACACTCATCTAATAAGCTTTCAGGCAGAAAATGAAAAGTTTCATCAATGGGAATAAGTTGGAAAATATATACACACATGTATATGTGTAACACATAACCTGACGTCCTGATATTATTTGTCAAGGAAATAAGGCTGGATGCAAAAAATGGGAGAATCTGAAAAAGAAATAAGGTTGTAATTCCATTAAAAAGTGAAACTTGTATAATGTATACATTCATTGCACACAAAAAAAGCCATTTGCAAAGCCAAAAAGTTGATTTGACAATCATCTGACATAACCGGGGTCAAAATAAATAGAACACTGCTATCTACTGGTTCCCACACGCTTAGTGAACACTACTGACCAGTAGATGGCAGTAGAGGCCTTGAAAACAAAATTCCAGATACAGTAATCCCTGTCTGCTACATTTAAAATGCGTAGAATTTAACAAACGCAAATAAAACCAACATCTAAATGCAGAAAATATATTCAAGAGAGTTTTAGGCACTGGAGTTTAATGCTGTTGTCTGTGGAGCCTGAACAGAGTGTCTGAAATGCATTTGTCCTGTCGTGATGTACTGAGATTACATCATCCTACCCAAAATGCATTGCGGGTCACAGGATGTGCTCACAAAACCTTAAAAATTAGCACATTACTTTGAAACTAAAACATATATCTGATATTTTCACTTAAAAACTCAGACATGACAGTAATTTTAAATAACTTGTCCAAAATTTGTTTGGTTAAAATTTGAACCATAAGTTAAAAAACGTATGCCTCTGGATGACTTAGGTGATATCGGCAGCCTTTTGGTATGGTGTTAAAGGAAATGTTTTTTTTCTTTTGGGGCTGTTTCTCTTTTGTCTGCACATGATTGAGATCCTTTTTATACAAGCGGCTCTTCTATTAGCAAAGGTTATAGCTGTGCATCTGTTACAAATTTTTAACAGGTGAGTGCTAAATTAATTTCAAAAATGCTTGTCGCTGTTCAGCTTTGTTTATTTTGTTTATCGGTTTAAAAGTTAACGGACAAAGATTAATCGGAAGATAATTGGTCTGATAATGGTTTTTAAAGTTATCTAAAAAGATAATCCGATAAAGAAAACATTATCTTCGATAATTATGTTATCGGATTATCGGAAGTGTGCCCACCACTGATCCTCAGGTCACGAGGTATTTGCAGGTGTTCTTTAAGAAAGCTCTCGATAAACTGCAGGATGGGCTTATTTTCCTCGATGCCCCCTGGCAAGTTAAAAATACGGACATTATTCCTGCGTGACCTTGATTCAATATCAGTAGCTTTAAGCTGAAGTTTTCTCTGCTGCTCCAGACGTGCACAGCAGTTTGGTGGCTTCTTCTGCCCAGCTCTCCACTTGCGTTGTTCGTGATTCTCCATCCATTCTGCGCGCCAGGCTTTTGACTTCGCTCACGGCACTGTCCAGCTTTCCGTTAAAGTCGTTCCCAAGTCTGTCCAGCTTTTCATGTATTTCTTGACTTAGTTTGTCCAGGTTAAGCGTAGTGCCGCCTTGAAGTTCCTCTCTCAGCTCTTTTATTGCTCTCAGTATCTCAGAGTCTGTGTCTGGCGTGGCGTTGTTGCTAGCTTTAGCTTCGTCCAAGAGGGAGCTAGCTTTAGCAGATGAAGTGTTCTTTTCTGGTTGAGATTTAGGCATTTTGGTTTTGTTTTCTAATGAACATAATCCCTAGTAACAATCTTTCCCAGTTAAAGGATTAAAAAAAAGTTTGATTTTGGGATGTTCAAGCTTAAAGCGGGAGAGAGGTTCCCGACACGTCTATCTACTCCATTCGCTCCACCGGAAGTCCACTAATAGCCCCATTTCATAGCCTTAAGAGTGTGCATATCATGAATGCTTGGTCTTGTTGGATTTGTGAGAATCTACTGAATCTACTGGTACCTTGTTTCCCATGTAACAATAAGAAATATACTCAAAACCTGGATTAATCTTTTTAGTCACATATCACTACTATTATTCTGAACATTACTGTATGTTGAATTTGCAAGGAGAAAGAAACACTTTTCAATCGATGGTGTTCATCTCAAAAAGTTGAATCAGTAGATGAGTTGAAACAGTTGATTCTCTTAGAGGACTTTAAAAACTGCCTGGAGTGGTTTGCACATACATCGCTGAGCAGAAAGTTAACACTCTTTCCAAAGCTGCAGTGCTGAGTGATGAGTTTGTGTTGACTCATAAATACAGTTTTAACGTTGAGCAGAATGAGTCTGAACTGAAATCTTTTAGGCCAAACTCTTCATCTTGTGGTCCTGGCTTTAAAAAGACTTCTGCTACTGGGAATGGTTTCAATGAGAACCTTTGTTTCTATTGTAAAAAACCTGGCCACCTGACTGCCGACTATCCTTGCCTAAGTAAAAAGAAATCTAAACCTTTGGCTTTTCTAAAGACTGAACAAGGTTTGCATTTGAGTCAAGAGGTTGTGTCCGAGTCGAGGAGTGAAGTGGCCTGTTCCTCTTTATTTTTAATGGATAGTTTTGTGTCCTTAGTTTCAGATTCTAACACTAAACGCCCAATAAAAATCTGGAGGGAGAGTGGAGCTTTTCAGTCTGTAACTTTGCAGGATGTCCTTCCCTTTTCTGAGCCATCAGAGTTACAGTGCAGTGCAACTGTGCAGGGTTTTGGGGGCTTTGCCTCTACATACTGTGAACCTGCACACTGCATTAGTTTCTGGAAATGTTCCTATAGGTGTGTGCTCCTCCATTCCCATGGAGGGTGTGTCCATGATCCTAGGAAATGACTTGGCTGGTGATGAGGTCTTGGCTGCCCCCTGTGGTGGTCTCCACTCCTACATTGTGTGAGTTCCCAGATGAAATGCTTTTCCTGCCTGTGCGATCACTCGTGCCGTGTCTCAACAACTCTCGACTAAGAGTGACGCTGAGGTTGATCTGTCTGACACATTTCTAGCCAAAGGGAACACTTTTGGTTTTACTGAACATTTTCCTTCTCACAATGAGCTGAAGTCTGCTCAACAGAGAAATTCTGGACTTACTGTCTTATTCGACAGTGCTGTTTCCAAAAGTGAAATTAAGAAGCTCCCTTGTGCTTATTTTATCAGCCGTGGGGTTCTCATGAGAAAGTGGACTCCTCCAGCATTGACCTGTGAGGATGAATGGAGTTCTGTTTATCAAATTGTTGTTCCTGAAGTTTATTGTACTGAGATTCTCAAACTTGCTCATGACCATAGTTTAGCAGGACATATGGGTGTAAAGAAAACGCTAGATAGAGTGAGGAGACACTTCTATTGGCCTGGGGTTAAGTCTGATGTTTCACACTATTGTAAAACCTGCCATGTGTGTCAGATTGTGGGTAAACCTAACCAGACTATTCCCAAAGCCCCATTACATCCTATTCCAGTTATTGGAGAACCTTTTGAACACATCTTGGTATATTGTGTAGGACCTCTTCCTCGAACAAAATCTGGTCATCAATATCTTCTAAAAGTTATGTGTATTACTACTACTACTTGTTTCCCTGAGGTTGTTCCCCTCAGAAGGATTACAGTCGTCACTGTCTCTAAGGCCCTCATTAGGGTTTTCACTCTGTTTGACCTTCCAAAGGTTGTGCAGACTGACCAAGGGTCCAATTTTATGTCCAAGATTTTCTCTCAGGTGCTTCAGCAGTTGTCAATTAAACATTGCACATCCTCTGCTTACCACCCTGAGTCCCAGGGGGCCCTGGAAAGGTTCCACCAAACTTTGAAAAACATGTTGAGTCTACTGCAAGGAGTTTGAGAAAGAATGGGATGGTGGTGTTCCCTTGCTTCTCTTTGCAGGTCGGGAAGTGACTCAGGAGTTGTTGGGTTTTAGCCCAGCTGAGCTCGTGTTTGGTCATACAGTGTGTGGGCCATTAAAACTCTTGAAAGAGAGATGGTTGGAGGACTCATCTGCTCAGTGTGGTCTCTTGTAGTTTGTGTGCAGTTTCAGATCCAAACTCCAGAGGGCATGTGAGCTTGCCAAGGCAAACTTGGAGAAGGCTCAAGGAAAGATGAAACACAGATTTGACAAGAAAGCTAAATGCAGAGTGTTTTCCCCAGGGGATAAAGTATTAGTTCAACTGCCACTTCCTGGGTCTGCTTTGCATGCTCAGAATAGCGGGCCTTTTGAGATTGACCGGAAAGTCAGTGATACTGATTATTTGGTCAAGACCCCTAATAGAAAGAGGAAAGTACGTTTATGTCATATTAATCTTCTCAAGCCTTATTTTAACAGGAACAATGTCCTGTCCGGTCAGAAATCTGTTGCTGTGCTGACTACCGTAGTGTCAGAACCGGAGGATACAGTTGGTGTGGTTGGGAAAAAATATGTTCCTGAAAGAAGACTGTCGAACTCTGAGTTATTGTCAAGCCTGGATGCTCATCTTTCCTATTTAGACTGTGACAAGCGTGCTGACATTGTGGCCATTATTCGCAGGCATACTGGACTCTTCGCAGATGTTCCCACCTGTATCAGTGTGTTGCACGATGACATTGGCGTTGATGATGCAGTTCCCATAAAGCAACACCCCTACAGAGTGAATCCTGAGAAGCACCAGATGATGAAAAAAGAGGTAAATATGCTGCAGCATGGTATTGCCCAGCCCAGTTCCAGTCCATGGAGCTCTCCGTGTCTGCTGGTTGAAAAGTCCGATAAGTCACCTCGGTTTTGTACTGACTTCAGAAAAGTGAATGCTGTCACTAAGCATAGTCCTAAACAGAAGGCCCCTGTACACCACCAACCCGTTCACATCTCTAACCATTTTTCCCCACTTGGTGACACACCCGCTGAGGAACAAACTCTGGTTATTGGCAACACAAATTAATCTAAATTCAAAATTAAAGCAAGAAAAGCACAGTTAAAAGATAAACACAACAGAAAAAAAGAAATTACAAAGCAAACACAAACAGATTAAAAAATTAATGATAAGACAGTCTAAAAAAGTGGGTCTTCAGTTTGATTTAAAAATCTCCACCGTGTCAGACTGCCGAATAACAGCAGGTAGATCATTCCAAAGAGCCGGACCACGGTAGGAGAAGGCTCTATACCCCACAGACTTTTTGTTCATCCTCGGAACACAAGAAGTCCTGCGCCCTGCGAACGCAAAGGCCTCGCAGGTACGTAGGGCTTAACCAAGTCCGCCAAGTAGGAAGGCGCCAGTCCATGAACAATTTTATAAATCAACAACAAAACTTTAAAATCCAATCTGGCAGAAACCGGTAGCCAATGAAGGGATGCCAGAATGGGAGTAATGTGGTCAAACCTTCTACTTTGTGTCAAAATTCTGGCAGCAGCATTCTGCACCAACTGAAGTCCTCGAATGCTAGACTGCGGCAGACCAGAAATAAAGCATTACAATAATCCAATCTAGAAGAGACAAATGCGTGAATCAGAGTCTCAGCATCAGCCATAGACAGGATGGGGCGAATCTTTGCTATATTTCTCAGATGAAAGAAAGCAGTCCTCGTATGTCCCTAATGTGGAGGTCAAAGGACAACGTAGGATCAAAGATTACCCCAAGGTTCCTCACTTTGTCAGTATGATGTATAACACATGAACCTAGGCTAAGCGCCAGCTGATCAAATTGGTGCCGATGTCTTGTCATCATTTCAGTCTTATCAGAGTTCAAAAGTAGAAAGTTGCTAGACATCCAACTTCTCACTGCTGCAAGACAGTCCTGTAAAGATTTTATGTGGACAGGATTTCCAGTAGCTATCGGCATATACAACTGAGTATCATCAGCATAACAATGAAAAGCAACCCCGAAACGCCGCAAAATGTTCCCAGGGGTGCCATATACAGGGAAAAAAGCAAGGGACCCAGAACGGATCCCTGCGGAACCCCGAACTTCATGCCCTTAAAGTCAGAGGTAGTGTCATTGCACAAAACACAATGGGAACGACCAGACAGATAAGACGTCAGCCACACAAGAGCAGTTCCAGTAATCCCGAAACAGTTTTCTAGCCTATCAAGTAGAATATGATGATCAACTGTGTCAAACGCAGCACTGAGATCCAACAACACCAATGCTGTAGTAGTATCTGAGTCCATTGCTCGCAGAAGATCATTAACTACTTTAATAAGTGCTGTTTCTGTGGAGTGATGTCTTCTAAAAGCAGACTGCAGTGGCTCAAAAGGTAATTCTCAGTAAGATAGTCCACAAGCTGCCGTGAAACCACCTTTTCCAGAATTTTAGAGCAGAATGATAGATTTGATATCGGCCTATTTTTTCAATTCACCAGGATCAAGATTAGATTTCTTGAGTAGTGGTTTAACCACTGCAGATTTAAACAATTTGGAACAGATCCAGAGTTTAAAGAAAGGTTAACAATTTCCAGCACAGTCGGCCCAAGAATGGGCCAAAGATCCTTAAACAATTTTGTTGGTATAGGATCAAATAAACAAGTTGTGCTTCTAGTAGACATCACGAGTTTCGTCAGCACACCTTGTGAGATACTGTTAAATTCCGTGAATCTAGGTAGCACCTCAGTATTAGTCCCCAGCTCAGTAGCTGGATACAATGATTCAACCAAAATATGCTGAGATGTGCTCAACCTAATGTCTTCTATTTTCTTTTCGAAATAGTCCAGAAAGTCCTGTGCTGAAAAAGGAGAACGACCAACAGGTGGCTGTCCATGAATAAGAAATGCCACCGTATCAAACAAGAACTTTGAGTTATGCTTGTTTTTGCTGATCAATTCAGAATAATATGCCTGCTTCGTAGCCAATAAAGCATGCTTATAATCTAAAATAGCTTCACGCCACGCAAGTTGAAACACCTAGTTTGGAACTACGCCATTTCCGTTCCAACCCTCTAGCCTTCTTCCTAAGGTCACGCAAATAACTATTGAACCAGGGTGTCTGTGCTTTGGGAAGGCGTGGCTTTAATAGAGGAGGCGCAATCTTATCAAGTGTGGTTTTAGCACTAAATTCAGGCTATCTGCAAGACTGTCTACTGACTGAAATTTCATCAAGCTTGAAGTTAGGATTTCAGGTAGTCTTGCTTCGAGTTCAGTCAAAGTTGAAGGTTTAATTTGTCGCCGCAATGATAGGCAAGGTTGTTGCTCCACTAAACGCGGCAGCGTAATTGTAAACCTAATAAGCGAGTGGTCAGAGACCGCTGATGCAAGAGGCAGGATGTCGATATTTGTGACAGCAAGGCCACATGCAAGAACCAAATCCAGAGTATTACCACTGATATGCGTTGAACCATGAACAAACTGCTGAAATCCTAATGCATCCATGATTTCCATAAATGATTACCGAGGGATCAGAGATCTTATTTATGAATGTTAAAGTCACCAATAATCAAAATGTTGTCTACACTAGTTGAAAGACTAGAGATGAATGTGCCAAATTCATCTAAAAAATCAGAATATGGGCTAGGAGGCCTGTAGACAGTGACAATATAACATAGCTGATTTCCAGTTTTATGACCCTGACAGTACTTAGCATCATGGGCATAACGGAGAATCAGATGCACAAATGAATTATATTTCTGACCCCCAACAGTTACTAAAGTAAACCTGGATTTATAAATAAAAGCAACACCCCGCCTTCTTCACATCACGTGAAACGTTACTAAACGTGTACTCCGGTGGGCAGGCCTCATTCAGAGGAAGGACAGCTGTGGATTTAATCCAGGTTTCACATAATCCAAGCATATCCAGACGATGATCCACAATTAAGTCATTAACCAGCAATGACTTCAGAGACAATGATCTGATGTTAATGATACCCAAACTAAGGATCTCGGTGGGATCAGGTTTTAATGAGGTCATGCGGAAGTTCTGCTCCTCAGCAGCCAGTGACGCAGCGTGTTTCAACGGCCGGAGGAGCTCAGGTGAAACGCCGCGTCTGAGAGCCCGCAGACGACAGCACCGGCGTAAAAACTCCGCAGCCCGGCGAGAGGCAGCAGCGGGAAGCTGCGGCACAAACGGGCACAGCTTTAGCTGAGCTGGTCCGGTCATCAGTTCAGGAACAGGATGAATCCAGCAGCCTCTCGTGCGCAGCGCGCGCTCCCACGCCCAAAAATATCGTCCATCACAGAGGCGGCGAGGATCAGACCCTCTAGTGAAGGCTGCCAGGTAAAACTTAAGTTTCACCAACAGACCGCTCCGCTTTCCGCGCCTTCTAAAGCGCCTCCTCCGGAGAGGAACGCAAGGAAAACGGAGCAGGTGGAGCGGGACGTCCACGAGCACAGGTGGCAGAGCAGGGCGGGGCCCTCCAAGCCCGGACCCAGACGACAGCAGCGGCTCATAAAGAGCATTAATGTCCAAGAGAGACTGGCGACCATACACAAGCAAGGCTGAAGTGTCCCGGCAGAACAAACAGAGCAAAACACAGCAACAAATAGCAAAACACTCGACGAGCGACAGGGCTGACGGCATGCCAAACACACAGGCGCCATCTTCCTCCATTCCCCAGATAAAACTCAAGTTATTGTACTTGCCCCACAAATCTTAGAAACATGGTGTCTAACCAGATCCTTACTCTGGATGGCGTTACCCTGACCTCTAGTAATACTGTGAGAAATCTTGGAGTCATTTTTGTTCAGGATATGTCCTTCAATGCGCATATTAAGCAAATATGTAGGACTGCTTTTTTGCATTTGCACAGTAGCTCTAAAATTAGAAAGGTCTTGTCTCAGAGTGATGCTGAAAAACTAATTCATGCATTTATTTCCTCTAAGCTGGACTATTGTAATTCATTATCATCAGCTTGTCCTAAAAGTTCCCTGAAAAGCCTTCAGTTAATTCAAAATGCTGCAGCTAGAGTACTGACGGGGACTAGAAGGAGAGAGCATATCTCACCCATATTGGCCTCTCTTCATTGGCTTCCTGTTAATTCTAGAATAGAATTTAAAATTCTTCTTCTTACTTACAAGGTTTTGAATAATCAGGTCCCATCTTATCTTAGGGACCTCATAGTACCATATCACCCCAATAGAGCGCTTCGCTCTCAGACTGCAGGCTTACTTGTAGTTCCTAGGGTTTGTAAGAGTAGAATGGGAGGCAGAGCCTTCAGCTTTCAGGCTCCTCTCCTGTGGAACCAGCTCCCAATTCAGATCAGGGAGACAGACACCCTCTCTACTTTTAAGATTAGGCTTAAAACTTTCCTTTTTGCTAAAGCTTATAGTTAGGGCTGGATCAGGTGACCCTGAACCATCCCTTAGTTATGCTGCTATAGACTTAGACTGCTGGGGGGTTCCCATGATGCACTGAGTGTTTCTTTTCTTTTTGCTCTGTATGCACCACTCTGCATTTAATCATTAGTGATCGATCTCTGCTCTCTTCCACAGCATGTCTTTTTCCTGATCTCTCCCTCAGCCCCAACCAGTCCCAGCAGAAGACTGCCCCTCCCTGAGCCTGGTTCTGCTGGGGGTTTCTTCCTGTTAAAAGGGAGTTTTTCCTTCCCACTGTTGCCAAGTGCTTGCTCACAGGGGGTCGTTTTGACCATTGGGGTTTTTCTGTAATTATTGTATGGTTTTTGCCTTACAATATAAAGCGCCTTGGGGCAACTGTTTGTTGTGAATTGGTGCTATATAAATAAAATTGATTGATTTGATTTAAGCCTGATTGCTTCCCGTTACCTCACCTTGACGATTGTATTGACAGGGTAGGATCTGCCATTTTTGTCTCTAAACTAGATCTTTTAAAAGGCTATTGGCAGGTTCTGTTGACTGCCAGGGCCTTCTCGGCCTGTGTTACCCCAGACAATTTTTGTTGATTGATTTCTTGGCGCTAAAATCGAAACCATTGTAAACTACACTGTCCCAATACTAGATGTACCTTAAGCAATTTTTAGGCATGCCAGGGTATTATAAGAGTTTTTTGCAAAAATTTTGCTATGGTTGCTTCTCCACTTACTAACCTTATTTGGTCCAGGACTGTCAGGAAGCATTTGACAAATCTCAAGGCTTTGTTGACCACTGCTCCAGTCTTGGGCTCCTGACTTTAGTCTAACTAGGTGGATGCTAGTGAGTTTGGTGCTGGAGCTGTCTTCCTACAGGATAGAGCTGGAGTAGAACATGCTGTCTATTTTTCAGAAAATTTAATGTCCATCATTGCAGATACGCCACTATTGAAAAGGAAAAAAAAAAAGAACATGCAAAATTGGACTACAAAAAATCCACGAAACTTCATTTGTTTTGTTTTACTTCGGTTACTGTGACTTCCAAAGGTTATTCATTGAAATACGCAAGCTGCCCTTTGCAAGCTTACTTGCTGCCAGCATAATAATGCAAATAGCTCGCTGCTAAGGGGTTAGCTCATTCCCTTTAGAGGAACAAACCAGAGCTAACGTGCCATTCTAATGTGCAATTCTTACAACAGGAATATTGCGCAACACAAATTTAAAACAAAAGAAAATGTGATACTCACAGGCTGTACTGATTGCTGGGGTTGATTTTGTCGCAGAGTCAGAACTGACCCTCTACTGAGTATTAAATGCTGACTGAAGCCAGCTCGAAATTGCGCAAGGTTTGTGAAACAGTCCTCCGTGAAATGCGCAGAGCAAAGAAATAGTCGGCGGTTGTATGTACTGGGGATGCGGTTAAAAATGAATAAAAGCCAGTGATCGCGTACATTGCTTTTCGTGGGAAGAATATGGAAAGATCGTAGGCCGCTATGACAGCCTGGGAAGGCACACCTGTAGCTCGCCATTGCTCCTCTTTGAGTGTTATGAATGGGTGGGCACAACCTTATGAATAATTAATTTCGAAGGGGCGTATGTGAAAGGGGGTGGGTGTGGGTGTGTGGGGGGGGGCTATTGGTGAAAAAGTGACGTAAGTTTTCTCTCAAAAATGGATTGGCCCGTTTTCTAGGGCAATTCAAAAAAGGAGCTATACTTAAAATAGAAGTTCTGAAACTTGCTGGCACTTCATGTTTTCCCCACAGCGGGGAGACTCTGAACTAACACCAAAAACATGAAAAAGATGATTTTGATTCTCTATCCCCTTTAAGCTGCGAGTTTGTGAGTTATACCACGGAGTCAGGCACTTCTGATTTAAAGCTCTCTCTTTCAGAGGAGCTACAGCATCCAAAGTGTCTTCAATGAATATGTAAAACTATTGACGAGATACTCTATCTCACTTACAGAGTTTAGGTAGCTACTCTGCACTGTGTTGGTATATGGCATTAGAGAACATAAAGAAGGAATCATATCCTTAAACCTAGTTACAGCGCTTTCTGAAAGACTTCTAGTGTAATGAAACTTATTCCCCACTGCTGGGTAGTCCATCAGAGTAAATGTAATGTTATTAAGAAATGATCAGACAGAAGGGAGTTTCAGGGAATACTGTTAAGTCTTCAATTTCCATACCATAAGTCAGAACAAGCTCTAAGATATGATTAAAGTGGTGGGTGGACTCATTTACTTTTTGAGCAAAGCCGATAGAGTCTAATAATAGATTAAATGCAGTGTTGAGGCTGTCATTCTCAGCATCTGTGTGGATGTTAAAATCGCCCACTATAATTATCTTATCTGAGCTAAGCACTAAGTCAGACAAAAGGTCTGAAAATACCAGAGAAACTCACAGTAACGACCAGGTGGACGATAGATAATAACAAATAAAACTGGTTTTTGGGACTTCCAATTTGGATGGACAAGACTAAGAGTCAAGCTTTCAAATGAATTAAAGCTCTGTCTGGGTTTTTGATTAATTAATAAGCTGGAATGGAAGATTGCTGCTAATCCTCCTCCTCGGCCCGTGCTACGAGCGTTCTGACAGTTAGTATGACTGGGGTGTTGACTCATTTAAACTAACATATCATCCTGCTGTAACCAGGTTTCTGTTAGGCAGAATAAATCAATACGTTGATCAATTATTATATAATTTACTAACAGGGACTTAGAAGAGAGAGACCTAATGTTTAATAGACCACATTTAACTGTTTTAGTCTGTGGTGCAGTTGAAGGTGCTATATTATTTTTCCTTTTTGAATTTTTATGCTTAAATAGATTTTTGCTGGTTATTGGTGGTCTGGGAGCAGGCACCGTCTCTACGGAGATGGGGTAATGAGGGGATGGCAGGGGGAGAGAAGCTGCAGAGAGGTGTGTAAGACTACAACTCTGCTTCCTGGTCCCAACCCTGGATAGTCACGGTTTGGAGGATTTAAGAAAATTGGCCAGATTTCTAGAAATGAGAGCTGCTCCATCCAAAGAGGGATGGATGCCGTCTCTCCCAACAAGACCAGGTTTTCCCCAGAAGCTTTGCCAATTATCTATGAAGCCCACCTCATTTTTTTGGACACCACTCAGACAGCCAGCAATTCAAGGAGAACATGCCGCTAAACATGTCACTCCCGGTCCCGGTCACATATGAGAGAATACCTCAAAAACACTGTTTAGAGAGGGGCAGGCCCAAAACACGTGTACCACTGAGGCTGGGCTGTTACTGCACCTCAGGCAGGCAGAGTTTGTGGTGAGAAAAATTCTGGCAAGTTTGTCCTCTGAGTAGTGGAGACGATGGAGCACCTTAAACTGAATTCATCAGTGATGCACACATAATGAATAGGTATGTCCTCGAGACAGGCCATCCCTCTACGCCTCCTCTGAGAGCACCGCCCCTAAATCACCCTCCCATGCAGTTTTAGTTTTCTCCCAGGATACCTGATTTAAACCCCTTACCAAAGTGTATATCGCCGAAACCTGTTTCTTCTCAAAGGGCTCCAAGATGCCGTCTAATTGGCTTTTAGGTGGCAGGTAAGGAAACGAGAACACTTTCTTAGTGAAACTACGTACTTGGAGATATCTAAAGAAATGAGTGTTGCATAAATCGTGGTCTTTCCTGAGTGTCTCAAATGAGGAGAATGTGTCTTTTGTAAGCAAGTCACTGAAAAATGTCAATCCCTTTCAATGCCAATGTTGAAATGTATTATCCAACACAGACGGGGGAGATTATTTGATACTGTAAAAAAACAACTGGCCTGTTTTACTCCAAAATGTCTCTTGAACTGGGGCCAAATTTTTAGTGACTCTTTAACCACTGGATTTCTTATTTCTATCTTATGACTATATGGCGGTGGGGAGACGAGTACAGGTAGTAGGTTAGTCAGTAATTCCATTTCTGCCCATTCTATGCCCTGTTTATTTGTAAGAGTAGAATGTAAGAGTAGAATGGGAGGCAGAGCCTTCAGCTTTCAGGCTCCTCTCCTGTGGAACCAGCTCCCAATTCAGATCAGGGAGACAGACACCCTCTCTACTTTTAAGATTAGGCTTAAAACTTTCCTTTTTGCTAAAGCTTATAGTTAGGGCTGGATCAGGTGACCCTGAACCATCCCTTAGTTATGCTGTTATAGACGTAGACTGCTGGGGGGTTCCCATGATGCACTGTTTCTTTCTCTTTTGCTCTGTATGCACCACTCTGCATTTAATCATTAGTGATCGATCTCTGCTCCCCTCCACAGCATGTCTTTTTCCTGGTTCTCTCCCTCAGCCCCAACCAGTCCCAGCAGAAGACTGCCCCTCCCTGAGCCTGGTTCTGCTGGAGGTTTCTTCCTGTTAAAAGGGAGTTTTTCCTTCCCACTGTAGCCAAGTGCTTGCTCACAGGGGGTCGTTTTGACCGTTGGGGTTTTACATAATTATTGTATGGCCTTGCCTTACAATATAAAGCGCCTTGGGGCAACTGTTTGTTGTGATTTGGCGCTATATAAAAAAAATTGATTGATTGATTGATATGTACATACCCAATGTAAAAGATTATGTTTGCCAACCAGTAATAGAAAATAAAGCAGTCCGAGACCCTCTGACTCTTTAGGCACCTCTAAATATATTTTCTTCATTCTGGGGTTCAAATTGTTCCAAATAAACAATGCAATTAATTATCTAGTTGTTGAAAGTTAGCTTTGGTATAAATACTGGGATCATCTGAAAGAGAGAGAAATCAGAGTAAAACTATCATCTTCACAATGTTGATTCTGTTCACTAAAGAAATTGGCAGTGCTGACCACTTCTTAAACTCTTGAGTCGTCCTGTCTAGTAATGTCCTTAAAATTATTATTGTACAACCCTATCAAGCGAGTGATTTTGACCCCCAGATTCATAAACTCATTTTTTTTCCAGTTTAAATGGGAAATAGAATAGTTATCTATATCATTAATTGGGAAAAGCAAGCTCTTTGAATAATTTAATTTATAACCTGACAGACAACCAAATTCATCCAGAATACGTCGTAATTTCGGTATAGATTCTACTGGGTGACATATATATATATATATATAGCAAAGGTTGTCGGCGTAAAGCGACACCTTATGAGATTTACCTCTCCGAGTGATTCCTTTAATATTGCACTCTGCTCTCAGAGCTACTGCGAGTGGCTCAATCGCCAGGTCAAAGAGATAAGGGGAGCGACTACAACCTTGCCTGCAGCCCCTATAGAGTTGGGATTAATCAGAAACTGTAGTGTTTGTCCGTACTGCAGCTGTTGGGGAGCTATATAGAATTTTGATCCATGATAGAAAAGAGGGCCCAAATGCAAACTTTCCAAGACAACAAATATATTGCCAATCAACATGGTCGAATGCCTTCTCAGCATCTAATGATATCATGACCTCTGACTGTTCTGAGTGGGGTGTATACAATATGTTAATTAGATGCCGCTATTATAGAACGATTGTCTGCCCGGTATAAAACCAGTTTGATCAGGGTTAATAATCTTAGGAAGGACAGTTAGAATCTTCGTCAGGATTTTATAATCACAATTCAATAGGCTTAATGGACAATATGAGCTACATAAGATGGGGTCTTTGTCCTTTTTTAATAAAACTGAAATAGTTGCCTGTATCATAGTCTGCGGGCAATCTTGATCAACATCTCTTGATATAATCATTTAAGTATTGGTAGCCAATTTCATTGTAAACTCTTATATACTTGAATAGGGAAACCATCCAGGCCGGGTGCTTTGTTACTCTGCATGGATTTATCGCCTGTATCACCTCTGCTGTTGATGTCTCTGTTCATATGCACTTGATCCTCTGGTGTTATTTCTGGAACAGCCAAGCTGTCCAGAAGCTGCTGATTGAGATGGATCTCCATTTGATTCTGAGCTATAAGACTGGAATAGAACTGTTTGAACTGACTATTAATGTCATCACAGGGTTGGTGGATTTTACCCTGCTGACATGTTTATTTTGGGTATAGTATTTGCGGCTTTGGATTGTCTGATTTGGTGAGCTAATAGTTTTCCAGCTTTCTCTCCATGTTCATAGAATGTTTTGATTTGGAAAAATATCTGTTCAGTTTGTTTAACCCTCTAGGGTCCAAGGACATTTTTTGGACAGTTCACTTGCCTGGCATAAATGTTTTATTACTGCTGTTAACAACTCTCCCTGCATCCCACAATCAAATTTTATGTCTTTTTTTTCAGGACAACCTGTGCTTTCAGATATATGTTTTTGTTGTGTTTTATAAGTGTAATAAAGGTTTACAATCAAAAATAGGCAAAGAAAAAATAAAGCGAAAAATAATTTTCCACACACATTTATTCAAAAACACACAGCAAACTATAATAAACAACTGTTTTGACACTTTATAAAGGTAATTGAGGTCTTGTGTGAAAGACTGTACAACAAAAAGGTTCAAACAATAAACACAAATGCACATTTTGAAGAATATATACAAAATGGTCTATGCGTTTTGTTATCCCATTGATATGGTAAACAGTGCTTTACGCTGAGAAAGCAACAGAGTTATCCAGTAACATTCACATGCAAACTAGTGGAGCAATCCTGATAGTTACACACTCTTTGTTTGAGCATGTGAGATTGTCATCAGAGGCTCTCTGTCTACTCCTGCTTTCACTGATCGCTGTGCGTAATGGCGCAGGGCGCACTGAGTATGTACTCATAGTATGTACTCATTGGAGCACCCAGGGGGCTATTCAAACGGGCCAACTAGTAACACATCACTCCTGAAAACGATCTTTGGTTTTCACATGAGGTAAATCTACCCTACGATTGGATTTTGGAAAACCATGTGACGGTGAACCCAATTCCATTTGGACGCTCACATTGCACACGTCATCACATAGCTTCTATGATGAGTACAAAGATGGCCGATGGCTGGCTCCAAAGTCCAAAGAGTTAACTTTTCAGCAAAAAAAAAAAAGAGAGTAAGTTTATTTATAATTTAGTAAAGCTTGGTCTTAGCGTCGTATATGACGGCATCGACCCCAGAGGTTAATAGATAGGTTATCAAATTCTGTTTTTAATAATAATTCCGGTGTTGGAGAGCTGGTATATAAATTATCTGTTTCAGCTATCCTATGTGACAGATCTGTAATCGTTGTTTAAGTTTCCTCTGGTATGCTGAGTATGAGATGATCTGGCCTCTAAGGTAAGCTTTAAGAGCCCTCCCAGATGGTGGTTAGTTGCACCCCCGGAGTGATATTAATTTCCAGGAACATACCTATTTGTTGTGAAAGGAATTTTTTAAACAAGTCTTTGGTTAGCAACAAAGGGTCAAACCACCAGGTGAGTCGGGGTCTAGGGCATCCGTGAGAGCTTATGTCTTGCTGTACCGGGCCATGATCAGATATGACAGTACTTTATATTGGCACTCCCTGACTGTAGGAAGGATCCTGCTGTTGAGAAGAAAACAGTCTATCCTTGCATATGAATGATGTACTGGGAAAAAAACTAGTTTTGCTTCATCAGTGGGTTTCTTTTCTCCAGGGATCAAAAAGTGCAAAGGATTCAGCAAGAGTCTTAATAACGGTGCCTGCCTTTGAAATCTTACTATTGGGCCTTGGGTCTGACCAGTCCAGATAAGGGTCCAACACACAATTAACCCCCCCCCCCCCCCCCCCCCCCAATATTAACTGATCATTCAAATATGGGAGGGCTGCTATAACATTGGAAAAGAAAAGAGGATCAGCCAGTTTGGACCTGTTATGTGGGAGAGTAATTGTTTGCTCCAGTTTCCAGGTTTTCCAGCCTGCAGTGTCCCGGAGCATATAAAAGTCTGCCTTGAACCTGCCCTTGGTTGCTCACACTCCACCTGGCAGCAAGACAGCAGCAGCTCCAATCTTTTCTTCTTTTTACCCTCATTATGTTGTTGTTAATTCCCTAGATTTTTGTTGGTAATAAAGTTGTTTAACCTTTTGGTTAGTTCTGTCTTCCGTAATGTTTCACTCCAAGAGCCAGGGTGTAACATATTGGGACATCGTTTGGGATTTGTTGTACTTGGGTTAGGGTTTTAGTTTTCCATGGTACGTTTGTTAGTTGGGGGTAATAGCTTGAGGTTGCTGTTGTCCTTTGTTAGCTGTCAGGTAAGTCTCCCTTTAGTTTGGTCCCTCTGGTTAGACCAGGGAGTGTGCCAGCTAGATTGACTTTGTCATCTTTCCTTCAGCCACTCATTAGTTGTTTTGCTTTTTTTATTTTTGAGGAAATCCTGGGTGGGGAATCCGTCCCTGTCAGGGGTAAGTGAGTCAGGCCTTGCGGTCCCTGATGTTTGCTTTTAAAGCCACCTCTTGCCTGGCACTCCTCAGGAAGATAGCTTAGGCTTTAGTCCTGGTTAGGTAGGTACCAGGGGGACCATTCGTATGTTGTACACTCAGTGTGTGTTTTGGGGAGAATTTGTTTAGTTAGGTGAGTATTGTGAGCTTTGGTGTCTGTGATCCTGTTAGCAGCTTTTGTGTTTTGTCAAGTTTTGCGATGTAGCTTGACTGAGTGTGGGCTTAATTTATAGTCTAAAGGTTTTTGCTGAGTAGACTAGTTGGTTGCTACTTTTTGTAGTTGTGGTGTGGCCTACTTGTGTGTTGAGAGCGCTTGTAGTTTGCTGCTTTTGTGTAGACACTTTGTTTTTGTTTGTGTGGAGTTTGGTGCTCTCTTTCTGTAATTTTTTAGCTTTAGGTAAGGGAATTACCATGGCTTCTCTGGAGGACTTTATTTTGTCACTATCGAGAGAGTTACTTGAGCAGTTTACAAAGGAGCAGTTGTTAGTTTAGCTGCACATTATAACACTGATATGTCTGGTAGGAACAACGTCTCACAGATAATGTTACGGATAAACTCTGTGCTTCACTTATTGAGAAAGGACTGTTTGAACCACCATCAGACTTGTTGGTCCATCTTCTGTGGACAGTGTGACCTTAAATGTTGAGTCTGCAATTTCATCACTGGACATTCTGATCCCTCGATAGAGGTGAGACTTAAGAATGAGAGCTGCAGCTAAAACAGAAACAGATTTATTTAGACCATGAACATTTTTAAAGCATGGGATTTTTAAAGAGCTTCTTTGAATGTTATGCCTGAACAAACTGAGTCTGATGTGGTTAGAAACACAAGACTGGTTCCTCCTTTTGTGGGAAAAAGATATTGAGACATTATTCCCACATTTTGAGCATGTTGCCACCATGTCCAGATGACCGAACCATTTTTGGACCTTTCTCTTGGAGAGAGTCCTAGTGGGAAAGTCAAGAAGCTTATTCATTTTTCACGGTGACGGAAAGTAAAATTATGACATTGTCAAAAATGTTTATCTTCAAGCCTATGAGCTGGTTCCTGAAGCATATCGTCAGCGATTTAGAGGTCTGGTTAAACTTGAAAGCAGACATACAGTAGTATTCAGATAATATTAGTGCTATGTGACTAAAAAGTCCAGGTTTTGAGTAGGTTTTGAGTATATTCTTATTGTTCCATGGGAAACAAGGTACCAGTAAATTCAGTAGATTCTCACAAATCCAAAAGACCAAGCATTCATGATATGCCCACTCTTAAGGCTATGAAATTGGGCTATTATTAAAAAAAAAAAAAGTAGAAAAGGGGGTGTTCACAATAATAGTAGCATCTGCTGTTGATGCTACAAACTCAAAACTACTATGTTCAAACTGCTTTTTTATCAATTCTGTGAATCACTAAACTAGTATTTAGTTGTATAACCACAGTTTTTCATGATTTCTTCACATCTGCGAGGCATTAATTTTGTTGGTTTGGAACCAAGATTTTGCTGGTTTACTAGTGTGCTTGGGGTCATTGTCTTGTTGAAACACACCATTTCAAGGGCATGTCCTCTTCAGCATAAGGCAACATGACCTCTTCAAGTATTTTGACATATCCAACTGATCCATGATACCTGGTATGTGATATATAGGCCCAACACCATAGTAGGAGAAACTATGCCCATATCATGATGCTTGCACCACCATGCTTCACTGTCTTCACTGTGAACTGTGGCTTGAATTCAGACTTTGGGGGTCGTCTCACAACTGTCTGCGGCCCTTGGACCCAAAAAGAACAATTTACTCATCAGTCCACAAATATTCCTCCATTTCTCTTTACGCCAGTTGATGTGTTCTTTGGCAAATTGTAACCTCTTGTGCACATGTCTTTTATTTAACAAAGGGACTTTGCGGGGGATTCTTGCAAATAAATTAGCTTCACACAGGCGTCTTCTAACTGTCACAGCACTTACAGGTAACTCCAGACTGTCTTTGATCATCCTGGAGCTGATCAATGGGTGAGCCTTTGCCATTCTGGTTATTCTTCTATCCATTTTTGTTGTGAAAGTGTCGTGACACGGACCCACAACAGGGGGCATTAATGAACGGACAATGGATAAGCCAAAAAGTAACAATTTAATGTTGTGAATCGCACAACGAAGTACAGACAATAACAATATGGTGGAATGTCAATTATACACAAGGTGACGTGTGGGCAGGCTCAATGACAGAAGACGTCTGGCGAGAGAAGAGCCGGATCCCACACAGCTTCCACCACCAACGGATCTGAAGAACACCGGAGCCGCCAAGCCGTGCGCCCCAGGTGGCCACTGTCTTCAGCAGTCAGACCCGGTACTGCTGGCAGAGAACAGAGACAGTACTGATGAGTGTGAGTTCGCACACTCAGTAATCCCACAGTCAGTGTTTAGTTAAGAGGGAGCACCTCCACCTCCAATCACACACTCGTGCAGCTCCTGTTTAACCACTTATCTGGTTTGGGGTGTGAGGCGAAGCCGTCGCAGATCACACCAAACGCCAATCCCACAGATAAGGACACACCACAGGAAAACGGCTGCAAAGAAGTTCAGATTGTTACTTTATAAGTCAGCAGAGAAGTTACCTGATTGGTAGCTGATTTCTCAGCGGGGAGGTGGAGTTGCAGTCCGGCCTTTATGGTGGTGGTGATGTGCAGTGGATGAGTGACAGCTGGTACGGATGATGAGTGACAGCTGTCACTCCCGGTCGCTCCGACGCCCTCTCGTGCTTGAAGCCCACACTTCAAGCAGGGCACCATCTTGTGGTGGTGGGCCAGCAGTACCTCCTCTTCAGCGGCCCACACAACAGGACCCCCCCCTCAACGGGCGCCTCCTGGCGCCCGACCAGGCTTGTCCGGGTGACGGGTGTAGAAGTCGGCCAGGAGGGCCGGGTCCAGGATGAAGCTCCTCTTCACCCAGGAGCGCTCCTCGGGGCCATAACCCTCCCAGTCCACCAGATACTGGAACCCCCGGCCCTTTTGACGGACGTCCAGGAGCTGGCGTACTGTCCACGCGGGCTCCCCGTCGATGATCTGGGCAGGAGGCGGCGCTGGTCCCGGGGCACACAGTGGTGAGGTATGGCAGGGCTTGAGTCTTGACACATGAAAAACGGGGTGTATCCGCAGTGAAGCTGGCAGCTTCAGCTTCACTGCGGCCGGACTGAGGACTTTGAGTATGGGAAATGGTCCGATGTACCTGTCCTTTAGCTTTTGGGATTCCACCTGCAGGGGGATGTCCTTAGTGGATAGCCAGACCTCCTGCCCGGGCTGGTATGCAGGGGCAGGGGAACGCCGGCGGTCTGCATGGGCCTTAGCCCTCGTCCGGGCTCTGAGCAGGGCAGAGCGGGCGGTACGCCACACCCGACGGCACTTCCTCAGATGGGCCTGGACCGAGGGCACCCCGACCTCTCCCTCCACTAGCGGAAACAATGGGGGCTGGTACCCCAAACACACCTCAAACAGGGAGAGGCCGGTGGCAGATGAAACTTGGCTATTATGAGCGTACTCGATCCAGGCCAGATGGTCACTCCAGGCCGTCGGGTGCGCGGAGGTCACGCAGCGGAGGGCCTGCTCCAGTTCCTGGTTCGTCCGCTCTGCCTGCCCGTTCGTCTCGGGGTGGTGGTACCCAGACGAGAGACTGACGGTGGCCCCCAGTTCCCTGCAGAAACTCCTCCAGACCTGGGAGGAGAACTGAGAACCACGATCTGAGACAATGTCCGATGGAATCCCATGCAGACGCACGACATGGTGGACCAGGAGGTCTGCAGTCTCCTGGGCCGTCGGGAGCTTCGGGAGGGCCACGAAGTGGGCCGCCTTGGAGAACCGGTCCACTATCGTGAGGATGGAAGTCATGCCCTGGGACGGCGGGAGGCCCGTGACAAAGTCCAGGCCAATATGAGACCAGGGGCGATGAGGCACGGGCAGAGGCTGGAGGAGGCCTTGGGCCTTGTGGTGGTCGGCTTTGCCCCTGGCACAGGTGGTGCAGGCCTGGACATACTCCCGGACGTCGGCTTCCATAGACGCCCACCAGAAGCGCTGCCGGACCACTACCACGGTCCTTCGCACCCCTGGATGACAGGAGAGCTTGGAACCGTGACAGAAGTCAAGGACCGCAGCCCTGGCCTCTGGTGGGACGTACAATTTGTCCTTCGGACCTGTCCCCAGGTACGGGTTCCGTTTCAGGGCCTCCTGGACGGTCTTCTCCACGTCCCAGGTAAGGGTGGCCATGACAGTGGACTCGGGGATGATGGTTTCAGGGGGGTCTGACAGCTCGGTCTTGACCTCCTCTTCATGCACCCGGGACAGGGCGTCAGATCGTTGGTTTTGTGTCCCGGGGCGGTAGGTGATCCGGAAGTCAAAACGCCCGAAGAACAGCGACCAGCGGGCTTGCCTGGGGTTCAGACGCTTCGCGGTCCGGATGTACTCCAGGTTACGATGGTCCGTGAAAACCGTAAATGGTACCGATGCTCCCTCCAACAGGTGTCTCCACTCCTCAAGAGCCTCCTTCACCGCAAGAAGTTCCCGATTGCCGACGTCATCGTTCCGTTCAGCTGGGGTCAACCTGCGGGAAAAGTAGGCACATGGATGGAGAACCTTGTCGGACTCCCCGCTCTGGGATAGCACGGCTCCTATCCCTGAGTCAGAGGCATCCACTTCAACTACGAACTGGCGATTGGGATCGGGCTGCACCAGAACCGGTGCAGTCGAGAACCGGCGTTTCAACTCCCTAAACGCGGCTTCGCACCGATCCGACCAGGTGAAGGGGACTTTTGTGGAGGTCAGGGCTGTCAGGGGGCTAACTACCTGACTGTAGCCCTTGATGAACCTCCGGTAGAAATTTGCAAAACCGAGGAACTGTTGTAGTTTCCTACGGTTCGTTGGTTGGGGCCAATCTCTCACCGCCACAACCTTGGCCGGATCAGGGGCGACGGAGTTGGAGGAGATTATGAACCCCAGGAAAGACAAAGAAGTGCGTTGGAACTCGCACTTCTCGCCCTTCACAAACAGCCGGTTCTCCAACAACCACTGTAGGACCTGACGTACATGCTTGACATGGGTCTCAGGATCCGGAGAAAAGATGAGTATATCGTCTAAATATACGAAGACAAACCGATGCAGGAAGTCCCACAAGACGTCATTAACCAACGCTTGGAACGTCGCGGGCGCATTGGTGAGGCCGAATGGCATGACCAGGTATTCAAAGTGACCTAACGGGGTGATAAATGCCGTCTTCCACTCGTCTCCCTCCCGGATCCGAACCAGGTGATAAGCATTCCTAAGATCCAATTTCGTGAAAATTTGGGCTCCATGCAGGGGCGTGAACACTGAATCCAACAGAGGTAATGGGTATCGGTTGCGAACCGTGATCTCGTTCAGCCCTCTGTAATCAATGCATGGACGGAGTCCGCCGTCCTTCTTGCCCACAAAAAAGAAGCCAGCACCCATCGGGGAGGTGGAGTTCCGGATCAACCCGGCAGTTAACGAGTCCCGGATGTGGGTCTCCATTGATTCGCGTTCCGGACGTGAGTTGTTGTACAGCCTGCTGGACGGGTACTCAGCGCCCGGTATCAAATCAATGGCACAATCGTACGGACGGTGTGGGGGCAGCGTGAGTGCCAGATCCTTGCTGAAGACGTCAGCAAGGTCATGGTACTCGGCCGGCACCACCGCCAGATTGGGGGGGACTAAAACCTCCTCCTTAGCTGTCACACCGGGTGGAACCGAGGATCCTAAACACTCCCGGTGGCAGGTTTCGCTCCACTGAACCACAACCCCAGACGGCCAATCAATCCGGGGATTGTGTTTTAACACCCATGGAAAACCCAAAATCACTCGGGAGGTAGAAGGTGTTACATAAAACACAATCTCCTCCCTGTGATTCCCAGACACAACCAATGTCACTGGCTGTGTCTGGTGTGTGATTAGTGGAAGAAGGGTGCCATCTAGTGCCCGCACCGACAATGGTGACGGTAAGGCCACTAGAGGGAGGCCAACCTCCTTTGCCCATCTGCTATCCAGCAGATTTCCCTCTGACCCCGTGTCCACCAGTGCTGGGGCGTGAAGGGTTAGATCCCCACTCAGGATCGTGACTGGGATACGTGCAGATTGTCGGGGTCTCCCCGCGTGGGTGTTGTGACCCACCCTTAGCCCAATCTCTAAGGACGAGTGCTGCTGTTTTGACCGTTTGGGGCATTCTCTCTGTGTGTGCTCGGTTGAGCTGCAGAGAAAACACTCTCCACGGATCAGCCTCCTTTGTCTCTGATCTGATCGCTCTTTGGCCCTGCTCGTTTCCATAGCAACGGCAGCAGGGGGAGCTGTCATCACGTGGAGAGCCCTGGGTGTGGAGCGTGGGGAAAACGGCTCCCTTTCGGATCCGGGAGGAAGAGGGACGGCTTGTGCCTGACCACGCCCTTCGTCTCGCTCCCGTCTGTGTTCTGTTAATCGGTTGTCTAACCGTATAACCAGGTCGATAAGCCCATCTAAATCCCGCGGCTCGTCCTTCGTCACCAGGTGCTCCTTAAGGACCAGAGACAGTCCGTTTACAAAGGTGGCGCGGAGCGCAACAGCATTCCAGCCGGCTCGCGCTGCCGCGATGCGGAAGTCGACTGCATACTTCGCTGCGCTCCGACGCCCCTGCCGTATCGACAGCAGCACACTTGAAGCGGTCTCGCCTCTATGAGGGTGGTCGAACACCTGTCGGAACTCCCTCACAAACTCAGTGTAAATTGTTAGGAGCCGTGAATTCTGCTCCCAGAGCGCCGTAGCCCAGGCGCGTGCCTTTCCTCGAAGCAAATTTATGACGTAAGCCACCCGGCTAGCGTCTGAGGTGTACATGATGACCGCTGTGAAAAGACGAGCGAGCACTGCATCAAGAAGTCCGCGCACGTCTCCACACAGCCTCCGTACGGCTCCGGAGAGCTTATGTATGCTTCAGGGGAAGGTGGGGGGGTTCGTTGAAGACCAGTGGAATGTCTGTCTCTGGCATTCGGTCAGCAGGAGGAGGTGCTGCAGCAGCGCCCTGAGCATGCGCTTCCACCTGGGCGGTGAGAGCCTCCATCCTACGATTGAGAACACTGCTCTGCTCGGTAACTAAGTCCAACCGAGCAGTAAAAGCGGTTAAGATGTGCTGCAGCTCACCTAACACGCCTCCTGCTGGCGCCTGTGCACCTCGCTCTTCCATTGGCTGTTCAAGCGATGGTTGACGCCCCTCGGGATCCATGACGCTGGCCGAGAAATCCTGTTGTGAAAGTGTAGTGACACGGACTCACAACAGGGGGCGTTAATGAATGGACAATGGATAAGCCAAAAACTAACAATTTAATGTTGTGAATCGCACAACGAAGTACAGACAATAACAATATGGTGGAATGTCAATTATACACAAGGTGACGTGTGGGCAGGCTCGACGATAGAAGATGTCTGGCGAGAGAAGAGCCGATCCCACACAGCTTCCACCACCAACGGATCTGAAGAACACCGGAGCTGCCAAGCCCTGCGCCCCAGGTGGCCACTGTCTTCAGCAGTCAGACCCGGTACTGCTGGCAGAGAACAGAGACAGTACTGATGAGTGTGAGTTCGCACACTCAGTAATCCCACAGTCAGTGTTTAGTTAGGAGGGAGCACCTCCAATCACACACTCCTGTTTAACCACTTATCTGGTTTGGGGTGTGAGGCGAAGCCGTCGCTGATCACACCAACGCCAATCCCACAGATAAGGACACACCACAGAAAAATGGCTGCAAAGAAGTTCAGATTGTTACTTTGTAAGTCAGCAGAGAAGTTACCTGATTGGTAGCTGATTTCTTGGCGGGGAGGTGGAGTTGCAGTCCGGCCTTTATGGCGGTGGTGATGTGTAGTGGATGAGTGACAGCTGGTACGGATGATGAGTGACAGCTGTCACTCCCAGTCGCTCCGACGCCCTCTCGTGCTTGAAGCCCGCACTTCAAGCAGGGCGCCATCTTGTGGTGGTGGGCCAGCAGTACCTCCTCTTCAGCGGCCCACACAACAATTTTGATGGTTGTTTTCCGTTTTCTTCCACGCGTCTGTTTTTTTTGTCCATTTTAAAGCATTGGAGATCATTGTAGATGAACAGCCTATAATTTTTTGCACCTGCGTATAAGTTTTTCCCTCTCCAATCAACTTTTTAATCAAACTACGCTGTTCTTCTGAACAATGTCTTGAACGTCCCATTTTCCTCAGGCTTTCAAAGAGTAAAGCATGTTCAACAGGTGCTGGCTTCATCCTTAAATAGGGGACACCTGATTCACACCTGTTTGTTCCACAAAATTGACGAACTCACTGACTGAATGCCACACTACTATTATTGTGAACACCCCCTTTTCTACTTTTTTTACTAACAGCCCCATTTCTTTCTTTTTTTTTTTTTTAATACTTATTTTTTATTGGGGTTTTTGCAGTAACAAACAAACAAACATGTGGGTCACTGTTTACATTTAGTTTCCATTTTGTGTGTATTCTAACCATTTTTTTCCAGCGTTTTAAAAGACATGTCCTTGAAGTCTAAGGGAAAAGGTCAGTTTCTCCATAATGTAGATTTCTTCGATGATGTCCAGCCAGTGATTAAGACTTGGAGGGTCGGGTTTAGTCCAGTTCCTTGTGATAGCTTTTTTCGATGCAACTGACATAACTTTAAAAAGGTACATGTCCTCTTTCTGAAAAGCCTCTTCTGTTAGAAGGCCAAGGAGATAGATTTGGGGATCCCTGGGAATTGCATATGACAAAATAGTTTTGTGTTATTTCAAATACATTGTCCCAGAAAGGATTTAATTTTGTACATGTCCAAAAAATGTGAGAGTGATTGGCATTCGAGTGACCACACTGTCTCCAACACGGCTGAACAAACCCTTGTATTTGAGCTGTAATTTGAGGAGTAATGAAGAATAGCATGAGGCACTTCCACCCAAATTCCCTCCACCTTTTGGAGCTTGTTGTGGTTTATTGTGTATTGCACATCATCAGCCAATCACCCTCTAACAGGACAATGCTGAGTTCTTCTTCCCATTTAGATTTTATGTAAAATGTGTTATTACCTTTTTGTTTTTGCAGCCCTTTATAAAGTTTGGATACTGTTTTACCGGGTAAAAGTTTATAAGCGTCTGTGAATACTTTCAAAAAGACATTATTTGTGCTGGGGTCATCAGATTTAATTTCAACATTATAAAAATGACGAACCTGCAGATATCTGAATAAGTCTGAATTATCCAAATTAAATTCTACTTTCAATTTTCCGAAAGGTTTAAAAATATTTCCCTCAATAAATGTACATAGAGCTGATAAACCTTTTTCTTTGCAAGTTGAGAATGTGGAGTCCAACTTGCCTGGTTGAAACCGTGAAAAGAAGGAGGGCCAGACCAAGATGCCGACTATCTTCGACAAATTATATTTTCTGATTATTCTATGCCATATAAATAAAGTGTTCTTTACAGTAGTTTTTGCTATTTGGCTTGTTCATACTGTCTCCCAATAATGCCATTGGTGGTATAGGCTCTAAATCTATCTCAATTTGTTTCCATCCTGATTCAAATTCAGGAGAACACCAACATGCTATATTTCTTAATTGGGCTGCAAAATAATATTCTTTCAGATTAGGAACAGCCAAGCCACCACTTTCTTTACATATTTGGAATGTTTTAAATTTAACCCTTGGTCTGACACCTGCCCATATAAATCGTGAAATTAATTTGTTCCAAGTATTAAAATGTGAGTCTGGGATTATAATGGGCAGTGCCATAAAGAAATATAAAAATCTTGGTAAAATATTAAACTTCACTATCTCAATTCTTGAACCAAAATCCAATGTAAGTGATGACCATCGACTAATGCCCTTCTGTATCGAGTCAATTATTTTATTAAAATTTAAGTAAAAGAGACTATCAAATTCCTGTGTGATGAACACACCTAAATGTTTTAACTGTTTTGTGTCCCATTTTAGTTTGTATTGTTGTCTTATTAAATTACTTGGTTGATAATCGATGGTCAAGAATTGGGTCTTAGTAATATTTAAGTGATAACCTGACAAACGTCCAAACTCTTTTAAAACTGACATAAGTTTTGGAATTGATTCATTAGGATTCTGTAGGTAAGTGATAATATCATCAGCAAACAGGGCTATTACATGTTTAGTGTTGGCTATTGTGATACCTTGAATTTCATCATTTTGTCGTATTTCCTGAGCCAGAGGCTCAATAAATAAAGCAAAGAGGGAGGGGCTGAGCCCACAACCCTGACGATTTCCCCTATACAATTGAAAACTAGATGTCAGATGGCCATTAATTTTGATTCTAGCTACTGGATTGTTATAAAGCGTCTGGATACAAGTGATAAATTTACTGTTAAATCCAAGTCATTCCAGTACTTTGTATAAAAATGGCCAGCTGACCTGATCGAAGGCCTTCTCCGCATCTAGGCTTACTAAGGCCATGTTCAGTTTCTGTTTCTTTGCTTCCTCAATAATATGCAGTGTTCGTCTTATGCTATCATGTGTTTGTTGGCCTTTTATGAATCCTGTCTGGTCTTCGTGTATCACCTCCAGTAAATAGTTTTGTAGTCTTTTGGACATAATATGGGTAAACAATTTGTAATCTACATTCAAAATTGAGATGGGGCGGTAGGATTCGCAATATTCTTTGGTTTTGCCTTCTTTGGGTATGGCAGATATGATTGCCTCTCTCCAGGATGGGGGTATTTCAGCTCTGTCTAATGTCCAATTAAATGATTGTAGCAATAAAGGTGCAAGGTCTTGTTTAAATAATTTATACCACTCATTAGGGTATCCATCACTGCCAGGCATTTTAGAGTTCTTAAGATGACCAATTGCAATATCTAATTCTTTTCTAGTAATGGGGGCAGTTATGACTTCATTTTGCGTTATTCCTAGTGAAGGCAAATCTAGTTGAGATAAGTAATTAGTGATATCACTATCTGTCACTGGACGGGGGGCTTGAGTACAATTTTTCATAATATTTTTCAAAGATAGTATGGATTTGCTTTATGTCATGAGTCAATTTACCTGAGGACGGGTCCCTGATTCCGAGGACTGCATGTTTTTGTTCTTGTGTCCCAAGACGTCTCGCTAATATTTTTGTTGCTTTGGGGCCTGATTCATAATAGGTTTGTTTACAGAATCTTAACCGTTTTTCTACTTCTTCCTGGACTAAATCATTTATTTGGTGTTTAGTGTGTTTTATTTTATCTAACAATTTTTTTGTCAGTATTGTGTATTAATTCGAGTTCGAGATTTCTTAAATTTTTTTCCCAATTGTCGTATGTTTCTCTTCTCACCTTCTTTAAATAGGATGTCCTCGAAATGAGTTTCCCCCTCAACACTGCTTTAACTGTATCCCACACCATAGTTGGGCTCACTTGACCATTGTCATTAACCTCTATACATTCTGCTATTTCCTTTTTTATTTCTTTTACTATGGCTTCTTTATTGAGTATCCCAATATTTAATCTCCACATAGTAACCTTTGGTATGTTAGACAGTTGCAGTGACAGACAGATAATGTGGTGGTCTGATATATCAAATGTGCCAATTGAGCACTCCTTCACTCTGTGGATATCAACATTATTTAACAAAAAGAAATCAAGTCTTGAGTGCACTTTATGTGTGTGGGAGTAATGAGTAATGAGTGAGGTCTCTCCAGATGTCACATAGCCCGGATTGTTTAATTAAGGACCTCAGATCTTTGGATCTATATGTTTTCTGTCTTTTATAACTTGTGTCTAGAGAAAAATTTTGAATTGTATTCCAATCTCCACCACAGATCAGTATTCCATCACTGTTGGTGATAATTATATCAAAGAGAGATTTGAGAAATTTTCTATCACTTTCAGGTGGGACATAGACGTTAGCAAATGTGACCACATTATCCACCCTCCCCTTTACTATTATATACCTGCCCTCCTTGTCTGCAACTTTAGTGTCAGCTTCAAAATTTACAGAATTAGAGATAAGAGTTACTACCCCCCTTTGTCTGGTATTTTTACAAGAACTATAAAATGCATTGGTATACCCAAAGCCTTAAAATTTTTCATGCTCAGTCATCGACATGTGTGTTTCCTGTAAGAAAGCAACCTGTATTCTGTCTTTTTTAATTTTTGTGAGAATCCTTTTCTGTTTTACTGGACCACTTAGACCGTTTACATTCAAAGATGCTATTTTTATGACTTTTAACATCCAGAAACGGTAAAACTTTGTAATGCACATTTAAAACAGTGACCCCAAGAAACAAATGAACAATAACACAATATGGAACTAGAAAAAACATAACAGAAACTTGACTTCCAAAAAGAAGAGTCACCTCCTCTGTTCTGACCCTGTTGGGGGGTCCAGGGGAAAGCCTCTCAGATGGAGAGGGCCCAAAAAGGATAGCTGATGTGTCTGTCTGAGTAAACACTTCTATCCTATGCGTCCAACTAAAAATAAGTGGTAAGGGTTGCCTTCTCTCCCACGTTTGTGGTTTAGCTGAAAAAAGAAAACAAAGCTGATGATTCGCTGCCCTTTAATCAAGAGGACGCTCCGCGTCATCCTACTCATTTGTTTCTCTCTGGAAGCTCCGCAGTTTGGTCTTAGCTCTTCGTGTCACAGCAAATCCGCCGCTGTCCACTTGCTGCCACCCCAGAAGCTCCCGGAGGCACCTCCACATCCAAGCCACAGCGCCGCAGCTCCTCGTAGACGTGCTGCGTGCTGCTTTAAGTGCGCGTGCCCGATTCCCAGTGTATCCTCATATTGGTGAACGGGGTTTGAAAGCGCACTCCTTTTTCTTTTGAGTATTTTCTTGATCATGTTGTATTCCTTGCGCTTGGCCACGATCTCTGGAGGGTAGTCGTGATCGAAGTAAATAGAATTGGAGCCCACCTGAACTTTTTTCTTTTTCCATGCTTCTCTCAAAACCAGCTCCTTCGTTGAATATTCCAGGAAATTGACAATGACAGCTCTTGGAGGGGCGCCGGGCGGTGGTTTGCTCGCCAGGGAGCAGTGGGCGCGCTGGATCCTCAGCAGTGGTGGGCAGATAACCAAAAAATTAACTTCGATAACAGATAATCAGATAACTGAAAAGTTATCTTCAATAAAGATAAAACAATAAACCACCCAAAAATGTATCAGAAGTTACAGATAACCGATAAGATAAATTCCAATATTGCCTCTGACACATCTACAACTAGTAGTAGAACAAATTTAATAGCTTACAATAATATTAAAAATAAAAACAGACCCCAACAATGAGACCACACTTTTCTTTCTACATTCTGCTCCTGCTGGAAGCTCTTATTTACTACAGAGCTCCCAACACAGAGGCACTCCAAGAGCAACCATAAAGCCAACTCTCTATCAATTATGACACTCCGGTCAGGCGCAGGTCTTGAAAAATAAAGTCATGCTGACTTATGGTTTTGATTATAAATAACATTAAAACCGATAGAATAACTCCACTAATGTCAATTATGTCATTTGTACAAAGTTAAAATATAACATGTATCTTTTAATGTTGTACAAAGTTAAAATATAACATGTATCTTTTAATGTTGAATAATGCACTAATTCTGAGGTTTTGTAACAGACAGATCGCAAAGGATTCTGGGTAAAAGTGCCTCTTTTTGGAGCTAGGGGAAGGCGAAGGGCTACAAATCCCTCCGTTTGGAGGGGTAGGAGGAGCTTACTGCTGTCTCTGAAAAAACAAACATGGCGCCGAAAGAGCCGCACAAATGAAGCGGCTTTCATTACAAATTACACTGTTTAGAAAGTTATAACTTGCCAAAAAACTTTACAGGCAGTTGTCTATGACAGTAACGTGTCTGCTGCTGGATGCATGTTGCGTATGTTGTCGTTCTGAAGAATATCGTAACGTCGCTCGTGCGCTGCGTTATAATGCACATACACACGAACACTACGATAAGACACTTTTATATCTCATAACGGAGAAAATCATGATAAAGTGTAAGCACGTTAATTTGTATGTTCATAAATCTTTGGATAATATCAATCCCTGCTGTTGGATTTCAAGGTCTGTAACACGTGTGTGTATTTTGTAAACAAACAGAGCCCTGAACACACTCATCTAATAAGCTTTCAGGCAGAAAATGAAAAGTTTCATCAATGGGAATAAGTTGGAAAATATATACACACACATGTATATGTGTAACACATAACCTGACGTCCTGATATTATTTGTCAAGGAAATAAGGCTGGATGCAAAAAATGGGAGAATCTGAAAAAGAAATAAGGTTGTAATTCCATTAAAAAGTGAAACTTGTATAATGTATACATTCATTGCACACAAAAAAAGCCATTTGCAAAGCCAAAAAGTTGATTTGACAATCATCTGACATAACCGGGGTCAAAATAAATAGAACACTGCTATCTACTGGTTCCCACACGCTTAGTGAACACTACTGACCAGTAGATGGCAGTAGAGGCCTTGAAAACAAAATTCCAGATACAGTAATCCCTGTCTGCTACATTTAAAATGCGTAGAATTTAACAAACGCAAATAAAACCAACATCTATAAATGCAGAAAATATATTCAAGAGAGTTTTAGGCACTGGAGTTTAATGCTGTTGTCTGTGGAGCCTGAACAGAGTGTCTGAAATGCATTTGTCCTGTCGTGATGTACTGAGATTACATCATCCTACCCAAAATGCATTGCGGGTCACAGGATGTGCTCACAAAACCTTAAAAATTAGCACATTACTTTGAAACTAAAACATATATCTGATATTTTCACTTAATAAAACTCAGACATGACAGTAATTTTAAATAACTTGTCCAAAATTTGTTTGGTTAAAATTTGAACCATAAGTTAAAAAACGTATGCCTCTGGATGACTTAGGTGATATCGGCAGCCTTTTGGTATGGTGTTAAAGGAAATGTTTTTTTTCTTTTGGGGCTGTTTCTCTTTTGTCTGCACATGATTGAGATCCTTTTTATACAAGCGGCTCTCTTCTATTAGCAAAGGTTATAGCTGTGCATCTGTTACAAATTTTTAACAGGTGAGTGCTAAATTAATTTCAAAAATGCTTGTCGCTGTTCAGCTTTGTTTATTTTGTTTATCGGTTTAAAAGTTAACGGACAAAGATTAATCGGAAGATAATTGGTCTGATAATGGTTTTTAAAGTTATCTAAAAAGATAATCCGATAAAGAAAACATTATCTTCGATAATTATGTTATCGGATTATCGGAAGTGTGCCCACCACTGATCCTCAGGTCACGAGGTATTTGCAGGTGTTCTTTAAGAAAGCTCTCGATAAACTGCAGGATGGGCTTATTTTCCTCGATGCCCCCTGGCAAGTTAAAAATACGGACATTATTCCTGCGTGACCTTGATTCAATATCAGTAGCTTTAAGCTGAAGTTTTCTCTGCTGCTCCAGACGTGCACAGCAGTTTGGTGGCTTCTTCTGCCCAGCTCTCCACTTGCGTTGTTCGTGATTCTCCATCCATTCTGCGCGCCAGGCTTTTGACTTCGCTCACGGCACTGTCCAGCTTTCCGTTAAAGTCGTTCCCAAGTCTGTCCAGCTTTTCATGTATTTCTTGACTTAGTTTGTCCAGGTTAAGCGTAGTGCCGCCTTGAAGTTCCTCTCTCAGCTCTTTTATTGCTCTCAGTATCTCAGAGTCTGTGTCTGGCGTGGCGTTGTTGCTAGCTTTAGCTTCGTCCAAGAGGGAGCTAGCTTTAGCAGATGAAGTGTTCTTTTCTGGTTGAGATTTAGGCATTTTGGTTTTGTTTTCTAATGAACATAATCCCTAGTAACAATCTTTCCCAGTTAAAGGATTAAAAAAAAGTTTGATTTTGGGATGTTCAAGCTTAAAGCGGGAGAGAGGTTCCCGACACGTCTATCTACTCCATTCGCTCCACCGGAAGTCCACTAATAGCCCCATTTCATAGCCTTAAGAGTGTGCATATCATGAATGCTTGGTCTTGTTGGATTTGTGAGAATCTACTGAATCTACTGGTACCTTGTTTCCCATGTAACAATAAGAAATATACTCAAAACCTGGATTAATCTTTTTAGTCACATATCACTACTATTATTCTGAACATTACTGTATGTTGAATTTGCAAGAGAGAAAGAAACACTTTTCAATCGATGGTGTTCATCTCAAAAAGTTGAATCAGTAGATGAGTTGAAACAGTTGATTCTCTTAGAGGACTTTAAAAACTGCCTGGAGTGGTTTGCACATACATCGCTGAGCAGAAAGTTAACACTCTTTCCAAAGCTGCAGTGCTGAGTGATGAGTTTGTGTTGACTCATAAATACAGTTTTAACGTTGAGCAGAATGAGTCTGAACTGAAATCTTTTAGGCCAAACTCTTCATCTTGTGGTCCTGGCTTTAAAAAGACTTCTGCTACTGGGAATGGTTTCAATGAGAACCTTTGTTTCTATTGTAAAAAACCTGGCCACCTGACTGCCGACTATCCTTGCCTAAGTAAAAAGAAATCTAAACCTTTGGCTTTTCTAAAGACTGAACAAGGTTTGCATTTGAGTCAAGAGGTTGTGTCCGAGTCGAGGAGTGAAGTGGCCTGTTCCTCTTTATTTTTAATGGATAGTTTTGTGTCCTTAGTTTCAGATTCTAACACTAAACGCCCAATAAAAATCTGGAGGGAGAGTGGAGCTTTTCAGTCTGTAACTTTGCAGGATGTCCTTCCCTTTTCTGAGCCATCAGAGTTACAGTGCAGTGCAACTGTGCAGGGTTTTGGGGGCTTTGCCTCTACATACTGTGAACCTGCACACTGCATTAGTTTCTGGAAATGTTCCTATAGGTGTGTGCTCCTCCATTCCCATGGAGGGTGTGTCCATGATCCTAGGAAATGACTTGGCTGGTGATGAGGTCTTGGCTGCCCCCTGTGGTGGTCTCCACTCCTACATTGTGTGAGTTCCCAGATGAAATGCTTTTCCTGCCTGTGCGATCACTCGTGCCGTGTCTCAACAACTCTCGACTAAGAGTGACGCTGAGGTTGATCTGTCTGACACATTTCTAGCCAAAGGGAACACTTTTGGTTTTACTGAACATTTTCCTTCTCACAATGAGCTGAAGTCTGCTCAACAGAGAAATTCTGGACTTACTGTCTTATTCGACAGTGCTGTTTCCAAAAGTGAAATTAAGAAGCTCCCTTGTGCTTATTTTATCAGCCGTGGGGTTCTCATGAGAAAGTGGACTCCTCCAGCATTGACCTGTGAGGATGAATGGAGTTCTGTTTATCAAATTGTTGTTCCTGAAGTTTATTGTACTGAGATTCTCAAACTTGCTCATGACCATAGTTTAGCAGGACATATGGGTGTAAAGAAAACGCTAGATAGAGTGAGGAGACACTTCTATTGGCCTGGGGTTAAGTCTGATGTTTCACACTATTGTAAAACCTGCCATGTGTGTCAGATTGTGGGTAAACCTAACCAGACTATTCCCAAAGCCCCATTACATCCTATTCCAGTTATTGGAGAACCTTTTGAACACATCTTGGTATATTGTGTAGGACCTCTTCCTCGAACAAAATCTGGTCATCAATATCTTCTAAAAGTTATGTGTATTACTACTACTACTTGTTTCCCTGAGGTTGTTCCCCTCAGAAGGATTACAGTCGTCACTGTCTCTAAGGCCCTCATTAGGGTTTTCACTCTGTTTGACCTTCCAAAGGTTGTGCAGACTGACCAAGGGTCCAATTTTATGTCCAAGATTTTCTCTCAGGTGCTTCAGCAGTTGTCAATTAAACATTGCACATCCTCTGCTTACCACCCTGAGTCCCAGGGGGCCCTGGAAAGGTTCCACCAAACTTTGAAAAACATGTTGAGTCTACTGCAAGGAGTTTGAGAAAGAATGGGATGGTGGTGTTCCCTTGCTTCTCTTTGCAGGTCGGGAAGTGACTCAGGAGTTGTTGGGTTTTAGCCCAGCTGAGCTCGTGTTTGGTCATACAGTGTGTGGGCCATTAAAACTCTTGAAAGAGAGATGGTTGGAGGACTCATCTGCTCAGTGTGGTCTCTTGTAGTTTGTGTGCAGTTTCAGATCCAAACTCCAGAGGGCATGTGAGCTTGCCAAGGCAAACTTGGAGAAGGCTCAAGGAAAGATGAAACACAGATTTGACAAGAAAGCTAAATGCAGAGTGTTTTCCCCAGGGGATAAAGTATTAGTTCAACTGCCACTTCCTGGGTCTGCTTTGCATGCTCAGAATAGCGGGCCTTTTGAGATTGACCGGAAAGTCAGTGATACTGATTATTTGGTCAAGACCCCTAATAGAAAGAGGAAAGTACGTTTATGTCATATTAATCTTCTCAAGCCTTATTTTAACAGGAACAATGTCCTGTCCGGTCAGAAATCTGTTGCTGTGCTGACTACCGTAGTGTCAGAACCGGAGGATACAGTTGGTGTGGTTGGGAAAAAATATGTTCCTGAAAGAAGACTGTCGAACTCTGAGTTATTGTCAAGCCTGGATGCTCATCTTTCCTATTTAGACTGTGACAAGCGTGCTGACATTGTGGCCATTATTCGCAGGCATACTGGACTCTTCGCAGATGTTCCCACCTGTATCAGTGTGTTGCACGATGACATTGGCGTTGATGATGCAGTTCCCATAAAGCAACACCCCTACAGAGTGAATCCTGAGAAGCACCAGATGATGAAAAAAGAGGTAAATTATATGCTGCAGCATGGTATTGCCCAGCCCAGTTCCAGTCCATGGAGCTCTCCGTGTCTGCTGGTTGAAAAGTCCGATAAGTCACCTCGGTTTTGTACTGACTTCAGAAAAGTGAATGCTGTCACTAAGCATAGTCCTAAACAGAAGGCCCCTGTACACCACCAACCCGTTCACATCTCTAACCATTTTTCCCCACTTGGTGACACACCCGCTGAGGAACAAACTCTGGTTATTGGCAACACAAATTAATCTAAATTCAAAATTAAAAGCAAGAAAAGCACAGTTAAAAGATAAACACAACAGAATAAAAAGAAATTACAAAGCAAACACAAACAGATTAAAAAATTAATGATAAGACAGTCTAAAAAAGTGGGTCTTCAGTCTTGATTTAAAAATCTCCACCGTGTCAGACTGCCGAATAACAGCAGGTAGATCATTCCAAAGAGCCGGACCACGGTAGGAGAAGGCTCTATACCCCACAGACTTTTTGTTCATCCTCGGAACACACAGAAGTCCTGCGCCCTGCGAACGCAAAGGCCTCGCAGGTACGTAGGGCTTAACCAAGTCCGCCAAGTAGGAAGGCGCCAGTCCATGAACAATTTTATAAATCAACAACAAAACTTTAAAATCCAATCTGGCAGAAACCGGTAGCCAATGAAGGGATGCCAGAATGGGAGTAATGTGGTCAAACCTTCTACTTTGTGTCAAAATTCTGGCAGCAGCATTCTGCACCAACTGAAGTCCTCGAATGCTAGACTGCGGCAGACCAGAAAATAAAGCATTACAATAATCCAATCTAGAAGAGACAAATGCGTGAATCAGAGTCTCAGCATCAGCCATAGACAGGATTGGGCGAATCTTTGCTATATTTCTCAGATGAAAGAAAGCAGTCCTCGTAATGTCCCTAATGTGGAGGTCAAAGGACAACGTAGGATCAAAGATTACCCCAAGGTTCCTCACTTTGTCAGTATGATGTATAACACATGAACCTAGGCTAAGCGCCAGCTGATCAAATTGGTGCCGATGTCTTGTCATCATTTCAGTCTTATCAGAGTTCAAAAGTAGAAAGTTGCTAGACATCCAACTTCTCACTGCTGCAAGACAGTCCTGTAAAGATTTTATGTGGACAGGATTTCCAGTAGCTATCGGCATATACAACTGAGTATCATCAGCATAACAATGAAAAGCAACCCCGAAACGCCGCAAAATGTTCCCAAGGGGTGCCATATACAGGGAAAAAAGCAAGGGACCCAGAACGGATCCCTGCGGAACCCCGAACTTCATGCCCTTAAAGTCAGAGGTAGTGTCATTGCACAAAACACAATGGGAACGACCAGACAGATAAGACGTCAGCCACACAAGAGCAGTTCCAGTAATCCCGAAACAGTTTTCTAGCCTATCAAGTAGAATATGATGATCAACTGTGTCAAACGCAGCACTGAGATCCAACAACACCAATGCTGTAGTAGTATCTGAGTCCATTGCTCGCAGAAGATCATTAACTACTTTAATAAGTGCTGTTTCTGTGGAGTGATGTCTTCTAAAAGCAGACTGCAGTGGCTCAAAAAGGTAATTCTCAGTAAGATAGTCCACAAGCTGCCGTGAAACCACCTTTTCCAGAATTTTAGAGCAGAATGATAGATTTGATATCGGCCTATAATTTTTCAATTCACCAGGATCAAGATTAGATTTCTTGAGTAGTGGTTTAACCACTGCAGATTTAAAACAATTTGGAACAGATCCAGAGTTTAAAGAAAGGTTAACAATTTCCAGCACAGTCGGCCCAAGAATGGGCCAAAGATCCTTAAACAATTTTGTTGGTATAGGATCAAATAAACAAGTTGTGCTTCTAGTAGACATCACGAGTTTCGTCAGCACACCTTGTGAGATACTGTTAAATTCCGTGAATCTAGGTAGCACCTCAGTATTAGTCCCCAGCTCAGTAGCTGGATACAATGATTCAACCAAAATATGCTGAGATGTGCTCAACCTAATGTCTTCTATTTTCTTTTCGAAATAGTCCAGAAAGTCCTGTGCTGAAAAAGGAGAACGACCAACAGGTGGCTGTCCATGAATAAGAAATGCCACCGTATCAAACAAGAACTTTGAGTTATGCTTGTTTTTGCTGATCAATTCAGAATAATATGCCTGCTTCGTAGCCAATAAAGCATGCTTATAATCTAAAATAGCTTCACGCCACGCAAGTTGAAACACCTAGTTTGGAACTACGCCATTTCCGTTCCAACCCTCTAGCCTTCTTCCTAAGGTCACGCAAATAACTATTGAACCAGGGTGTCTGTGCTTTGGGAAGGCGTGGCTTTAATAGAGGAGGCGCAATCTTATCAAGTGTGGTTTTTAGCACTAAATTCAGGCTATCTGCAAGACTGTCTACTGACTGAAATTTCATCAAGCTTGAAGTTAGGATTTCAGGTAGTCTTGCTTCGAGTTCAGTCAAAGTTGAAGGTTTAATTTGTCGCCGCAATGATAGGCAAGGTTGTTGCTCCACTAAACGCGGCAGCGTAATTGTAAACCTAATAAGCGAGTGGTCAGAGACCGCTGATGCAAGAGGCAGGATGTCGATATTTGTGACAGCAAGGCCACATGCAAGAACCAAATCCAGAGTATTACCACTGATATGCGTTGAACCATGAACAAACTGCTGAAATCCTAATGCATCCATGATTTCCATAAATGATTTACCGAGGGGATCAGAGATCTTATTTATATGAATGTTAAAGTCACCAATAATCAAAATGTTGTCTACACTAGTTGAAAGACTAGAGATGAATGTGCCAAATTCATCTAAAAAATCAGAATATGGGCTAGGAGGCCTGTAGACAGTGACAATATAACATAGCTGATTTCCAGTTTTATGACCCTGACAGTACTTAGCATCATGGGCATAACGGAGAATCAGATGCACAAATGAATTATATTTCTGACCCCCAACAGTTACTAAAGTAAACCTGGATTTATAAATAAAAGCAACACCCCCGCCTTTCTTCACATCACGTGAAACGTTACTAAACGTGTACTCCGGTGGGCAGGCCTCATTCAGAGGAAGGACAGCTGTGGATTTAATCCAGGTTTCACATAATCCAAGCATATCCAGACGATGATCCACAATTAAGTCATTAACCAGCAATGACTTCAGAGACAATGATCTGATGTTAATGATACCCAAACTAAGGATCTCGGTGGGATCAGCAGGTTTTAATGAGGTCATGCGGAAGTTCTGCTCCTCAGCAGCCAGTGACGCAGCGTGTTTCAACGGCCGGAGGAGCTCAGGTGAAACGCCGCGTCTGAGAGCCCGCAGACGACAGCACCGGCGTAAAAACTCCGCAGCCCGGCGAGAGGCAGCAGCGGGAAGCTGCGGCACAAACGGGCACAGCTTTAGCTGAGCTGGTCCGGTCATCAGTTCAGGAACAGGATGAATCCAGCAGCCTCTCGTGCGCAGCGCGCGCTCCCACGCCCAAAAATATCGTCCATCACAGAGGCGGCGAGGATCAGACCCTCTAGTGAAGGCTGCCAGGTAAAACTTAAGTTTCACCAACAGACCGCTCCGCTTTCCGCGCCTTCTAAAGCGCCTCCTCCGGAGAGGAACGCAAGGAAAACGGAGCAGGTGGAGCGGGACGTCCACGAGCACAGGTGGCAGAGCAGGGCGGGGCCCTCCAAGCCCGGACCCAGACGACAGCAGCGGCTCATAAAGAGCATTAATGTCCAAGAGAGACTGGCGACCATACACAAGCAAGGCTGAAGTGTCCCGGCAGAACAAACAGAGCAAAAACACAGCAACAAATAGCAAAACACTCGACGAGCGACAGGGCTGACGGCATGCCAAACACACAGGCGCCATCTTCCTCCATTCCCCAGATAAAACTCAAGTTATTGTACTTCGCCCCACAAATCTTAGAAACATGGTGTCTAACCAGATCCTTACTCTGGATGGCGTTACCCTGACCTCTAGTAATACTGTGAGAAATCTTGGAGTCATTTTTGTTCAGGATATGTCCTTCAATGCGCATATTAAGCAAATATGTAGGACTGCTTTTTTGCATTTGCACAGTAGCTCTAAAATTAGAAAGGTCTTGTCTCAGAGTGATGCTGAAAAACTAATTCATGCATTTATTTCCTCTAAGCTGGACTATTGTAATTCATTATCATCAGCTTGTCCTAAAAGTTCCCTGAAAAGCCTTCAGTTAATTCAAAATGCTGCAGCTAGAGTACTGACGGGGACTAGAAGGAGAGAGCATATCTCACCCATATTGGCCTCTCTTCATTGGCTTCCTGTTAATTCTAGAATAGAATTTAAAATTCTTCTTCTTACTTACAAGGTTTTGAATAATCAGGTCCCATCTTATCTTAGGGACCTCATAGTACCATATCACCCCAATAGAGCGCTTCGCTCTCAGACTGCAGGCTTACTTGTAGTTCCTAGGGTTTGTAAGAGTAGAATGGGAGGCAGAGCCTTCAGCTTTCAGGCTCCTCTCCTGTGGAACCAGCTCCCAATTCAGATCAGGGAGACAGACACCCTCTCTACTTTTAAGATTAGGCTTAAAACTTTCCTTTTTGCTAAAGCTTATAGTTAGGGCTGGATCAGGTGACCCTGAACCATCCCTTAGTTATGCTGCTATAGACTTAGACTGCTGGGGGGTTCCCATGATGCACTGAGTGTTTCTTTCTCTTTTTGCTCTGTATGCACCACTCTGCATTTAATCATTAGTGATCGATCTCTGCTCTCTTCCACAGCATGTCTTTTTCCTGATTCTCTCCCTCAGCCCCAACCAGTCCCAGCAGAAGACTGCCCCTCCCTGAGCCTGGTTCTGCTGGGGGTTTCTTCCTGTTAAAAGGGAGTTTTTCCTTCCCACTGTTGCCAAGTGCTTGCTCACAGGGGGTCGTTTTGACCATTGGGGTTTTTCTGTAATTATTGTATGGTTTTTGCCTTACAATATAAAGCGCCTTGGGGCAACTGTTTGTTGTGAATTGGTGCTATATAAATAAAATTGATTTGATTTGATTTAAGCCTGATTGCTTCCCGTTACCTCACCTTGACGATTGTATTGACAGGGTAGGATCTGCCATTTTTGTCTCTAAACTAGATCTTTTAAAAGGCTATTGGCAGGTTCTGTTGACTGCCAGGGCCTTCTCGGCCTGTGTTACCCCAGACAATTTTTGTTGATTGATTTCTTGGCGCTAAAATCGAAACCATTGTAAACTACACTGTTCCCAATACTAGATGTGACCTTAAGCAATTTTTAGGCATGCCAGGGTATTATAAGAGTTTTTGCAAAAATTTTGCTATGGTTGCTTCTCCACTTACTAACCTGCTTATTTGGTCCCAGGACTGTCAGGAAGCATTTGACAAATCTCAAGGCTTTGTTGACCACTGCTCCAGTCTTGGCTGCTCCTGACTTTAGTCTAAACTAGCGGTGGATGCTAGTGAGTTTGGTGCTGGAGCTGTCTTCCTACAGGATAGAGCTGGAGTAGAACATGCTGTCTATTTTTCAAGAAAATTTAATGTCCATCATTGCAGATACGCCACTATTGAAAAGGAGGCCTTAGCTCTAATCCTTTCCCTCGAGCATTTTGAAGTATATGTCTCTTCCAGTTGGCCTGTCGTGGTTTATACTGACCACAATCCACTGGTGACTCTAGGACATATGAAGAACATGAACCAGCGCCTCATGAGATGGAGCCTGTTTTTGCAGGGCTTCTCACTGGACATCCGCTACATCAGAGGACATGATAACATCTTGGCTGATGCTTTATCCAGGTCGTAAGTTTGTTTGCATGATGTTGGATGTTGATAAAAATCAACTTGCTTATGGGAGGGGGTGTTATGTGGGAGAGTAATTGTTTGCTCCAGTTTCCAGGTTTTCCAGCCTGCAGTCCTGGAGCATAAAAAAAAAAAACGAGGTGGGCTTCATAGATAATTGGCAAAGCTTCTGGGGAAAACCTGGTCTTGTTAGGAGAGACGGCATCCATCCCACTTTGGATGGAGCAGCTCTCATTTCTACACTCTGTAGAAATGTCTACACTCATAGAAATTGAAGACTTAACAGTATTCCCTGAAAACCCCCTTTTTGTCTGATCATTTCTTAATAACATTTACATTTACTTTAATGGACTACCCAGCAGTGGGGAATAAGTTTCATTACATTTTACATTTCATTTTTTTTGCATTTACACAATATCTCTAAAATTAGAAAGGTCTTGTCTCAGAGTGATGCTGAAAAACAAATTCATGCATTTATTTCCTCTAGGCTGGACTATTGTAATTCATTATTATCAGGTTGTCCTAAAAGTTCCCTGAAAAGCCTTCAGTTAATTCAAAATGCTGCAGCTAGAGTACTGACGGGGACTAGAAGGAGAGAGCATATCTCACCCATATTGGCCTCTCTTCATTGGCTTCCTGTTAATTCTAGAATAGAATTAAAAATTCTTCTTCTTACTTATAAGGTTTTGAATAATCAGGTCCCATCTTATCTTAGGGACTTCATAGTACCATATCACCCCAATAGAGCGCTTCGCTCTCAGACTGCAGGCTTACTTGTAGTTCCTAGGGTTTGTAAGAGTAGAATGGGAGGCAGAGCCTTCAGCTTTCAGGCTCCTCTCCTGTGGAACCAGCTCCCAATTCAGATCAGGGAGACAGACACCCTCTCTACTTTTAAGATTAGGCTTAAAACTTTCCTTTTTGCTAAAGCTTATAGTTAGGGCTGGATCAGGTGACCCTGAACCATCCCTTAGTTATGCTGCTATAGACTTAGACTACTGGGGGGTTCCCATGATGCACTGAGTGTTTCTTTCTCTTTTTGCTCTGTATGCACCACTCTGCATTTAATCATTTGTGATTGATCGCTGCTCCCCTCCACAGCATGTCTTTTTCCTGGCTCTCTCCCTCAGCCCCAACCAGCCAAATTTGATTTGATTTGAAACGCCTGCCTTGAACCCGCCCTTGGTCACTCACACTCCACCTGGCAGCTCCAATCTTTCTCTTCTTTTTACCCTCATTATGTTTGTTGTTAATTCCCCTAGATTTTTGTGATAATAAATTTGTTTAACCTTTTGGTTAGTTTTGTCTTCCGTAATGTTGCACTCCAAGAGCCAGGGTGGAACAGGACCCTATACATTCGCTCGTACCAATCGAGTGCCGTACAGATCCCCCGTCACTGTCACATGTCCTCCCCTCGAGTCAGAGATGGTTGATAGTGAGATGAATGAGATACCTTTCCTTACTAAGATGGCTGTGCCCCTAGTTCTATATTAACTCTTTGAACAAAACTTTTTGTCCTATCCAGGCCTTCTTTAGCGTCGCAGACTCCGTTGTTCGGAGATGCGTTTCTGTAGAAGTACAATATACTAGGTTATGCATCCCCTATATTCCAACTCAAAAAACGAGTGTTGCCCACATTCTGTGTATCAGACATCGTTTATCATAAAACAGAATAAGTGTATAAGAAACGAAATTGCCTGCTGTGACCCACAAAAAGAAAAAAATAGCCTCAAAAACTCTGATCTACTAATTCTCTAGAGGTCACACTCCTCATCACTAGTATAACAAAACCAATAACCATCCATAAACCAAATAAACCCCAACCAGGGCGAACAATTTTCTTATCTAGGTTGCTTCACCAACAACACAAAATATTTAGTTGTTTTTTTCCCCTCCCTCTTAACATCTGCTTCCTAATACTCTAGACTACAAAAATAATTCCTTCACAGTGACCCCATATGGCCTTAGTTTTTTTTTTCCTTCCAGAAAAACATTTTTTGTTTTGTAATTTATTTGGGAACCAAAAACTTTTAAGTAAAACTGGAAATGGGTACATATAAATGAGCATTGGCTAATAGGTTTTGTTTTTGTTTTTTTTTGCATTACTTATTTCGTTATTTTTTGTAGAATAATAGTAATAACAATATAGTATAATATCATAATTGATTAATTAACTGATGATATTTATATCGTCATTATTATTATTTCTTAGTTTTAAATCTGTTTTCATTGACACCCGCGGATTACGTCCTACCAGTAATGCGACCGCAACATATGAGGCCCACCCCCAGCGGCTCCCTCGCCATCAGCCAACAAGGGGGGGAGTCCCAGGCCACGCGCACAAACATATCCAGCCACCCTCAGACAACCAAACAAAAATAAATAACCAATAAAGGCAACATTTCAATTTTTTTTTTAATTTATTTTCATCTATATAGCGCCAAATCACAACAAAGTTGCCTCAAGGTGCTTCACACAAGTAAGGTCTAACCTTACTAACCCCCAGAGCAAGAACACAGGCAACAGTGGGAAGAAAAAACTCCCTCTGAGGAAGAAACCTCAAGCAGACCAGACTCAAAGGGGTGACCCTCTGCTTGGGCCATGATACAGACATAACTTACAAAACAAAACGAACATACAGGAAATGCTGTTGGTGCACAGGACAGGAGGGTCTCCAGCACAAATACAACTCCCATCTCTGGATGGAGCTGCACCTTAAACAGAGAGAAAAAAACAGAATCAGGCATCAGAAAGACAACAAACACTGTATAATTTGTCAGCATTAAACAACAAGAAAAACAGAAGAAATACTAAGGAAATACTAAATACTAAGGAAATACTCATTTCTTGCAACCCCTGTAATATCGGGGTTCGACCATATTGCTTCAGCTAAAGGTTCAATAAACAGTGTGATAACAGAGGTGACAAAGGACACCCCTGTCTACAGCTCCTATGCACCGAGAAACCTTCAGAAACCAGACCGTTAGTGTTGACGCTGACCACTGGGTCTGAGTAAAGGATTTTAATCACATTAATAAAATTAGAGCCAAAACCAAATTTATCCAAAACTGAAAACAAGAAAGGCCATTCAACTCTGTCAAAAGTGTTGTCGGCATCTAAAGAGATTATAAATGCTGGGGTTTTATCAATGTTGATACAATGTTTGATATTAAGAGCACGTCGTACATTATCCATGCCATGCCTTGATTTCACAAATCCTGTCTGGTCTGGGTTTCTAACTTCAGGGAGAATTTTGTAGAAGGCGTTGAGGTCATCTGGCAGGCTGTCCAATGAGCTGATGGTGGTGGTTCTGGAGCTGGTCCTGAAGTCTGTGATGTGATCCAGACACTGCCACATTCTCCTGGGGTCAGTGTTAGAGTAGAAGTCCTCCGTCCTCTCTCTGTGCTGTGTCTTGGCCACTCTTATGGCCTTCTCCAGTCTGTACTGTGCAGCCTTGTACTCTGCTTCATTGGCAGATCTAAAAGCAGCAGTGCGAGCATGCAGCAAGTGCAGCACCTCTCTGTTTACCCAGGGCTTCTGGTTGGGGAACTTCCTCACTTGTATGGTGGGTACGATGTTCTTAATACAAGTGCTGATATATCCAGTCACATACTCAGCATAGTCTTCTACGCTGACGGAGGAGTCCTCTCGGGTGGCTGCAGCTATAAAAACATCCCAGTCAGTTGTGGTAAAACAGTCCTGTAGAGTACTCTCAGCCTCTGGTGTCCATAGTTTAACCTGTCTGGTGACAGGGTTCGACTGCTTGAGTTCTTGTCTGTAGGCCGGGTACAGAAACAAAGACGTGATCTGAGTCACCAAAGGGGGGGCGGGGGGAAGGCCCGGAGTGCATCCATCTATATGTGTTGCATCTGTATGTTGCTGTAAACACGGTCCACAGTGTTTTTCCCCCTGGTGGGAATGTCCACATGCTGAAAGTATTTAGGGAGTACAGGCCGTAAATTGCACTGGCTGAAGTCACCAGCCACGATAAAAACAGCGTCAGGATGAGCCATCTCCAGTGCGCTGATGACGTCATGCAGCTTGCTGAGAGCCTCGGTGTAATTAGCGCGTGGATGGATTTAAACAGCAGCCAAAAACACACATGTGAATTCCCTTGGTAGATAAAAGGGATGGCATCGCAGCAGTAAAAGCTCCAGATCTGATGAGCAGTGCTTGTATACAGTCTATACATCTCTACACCATGCGTTGTTGACATAAACACACACCCCTCCCCCTGTCGTCTTACCGGAGGCAGCAGTCCGGTCCCCCCGGTACAATGAGTGGCTCTCCAGGTGAACAGCGGAGTCTGGAATGCTTTCCAAGAGTCAAGTTTCGGAGAAAATAAGAATGCAGCACTCTCTGGTTTCCCTCTGTGATGTTATCCTAGCTTGTAGCTCCTCCAGTTTGTTCTCCAGATTTCAGAAGCAATTACAGATATTTTCAACATCTAAACTTTGACAGAAAATGATTATTCCGCTACAAATAATTATTTTATATACAGCGTCCAGTGCACAAAGTCGGTGGGATTGTCACGATGAAGTGCGTTGAGAGGGCAGAGCCGAAATAGGCTGTCCTGTCCTCGTAGCCACCAGGCGCGTGGATAATGGGCTTTTAACAGCCTCCTCCTCAACACAAACATGCCTCTAAAATCCTCGTTTGTCCTCGAAGTACCTCGTACCAAAACTGCCCCACGCTGTTGTTGCTAAATTTTGAACTTCTTGAAATTAGCACCACACTCAGAGATGAGCCTCATTAGCTGAATATTCTTGCCTCTAAGAGCCTCTCAGAGCCAGTATCCTCCCACGATGAATAACTGGACTCATACAAAAAAAAACAAAACAAAAAAAAAAACATGCTGCATGGCTCATTATTCATCCTTCATTTTTTGGTGGGACCAGGGCTTTAGATACAGTGGTGGGCACAGTTCTGCTAATCGCTAATTAGAGAAGCTAACTTTTTTGTTAGCAGATTAGCCAGTCTTTTTCAGAACCAGGAAATACCTGGAATAAAAACCCCCTGGATCCTGCAGGGGGTCGACAGGCAGAGTTCTGACAGCAGTGCCCGATGTGGCCTGGGTCGTGAACAGTGGTCCATTTGACCGGGCCAGAGACAGGTGGCCGATGGTGGAACTGGATGCGATAACCTTGAGACAGGGTTGACAGCACCCACACATCCGGAGTGCCTTGAGTCCAGCACTCCCTTTGAGCTGGCGTAAAATACCCCACTGTCGGCGGCAAGGCGTCACCTACGCGACCGGCAACACTTTGAGGGTCGGGAGGGGTGTCGGGTGGACAGGGCTGCACGAGATGGTCTGTTTTGGGGCTGTGGACTCCAAAAACATGGAAAGACCCAGTAAAAATGGGAGAGTGAGTAGTAGTAGCGGGACACTTAGGTGGCTGAGCAGCAGGCAAACGGCTGCAACTCACCACATGATTCAAGTGGTGAGTTACCCTAATTGTTTCGTCATGCCACTTCCAGAGGCATGACGAAACAACATCCTTTTCTCTCGCTCATTTTCTTTATTCATCAATTCTTCAAAATATTCCCTCCACCTTCTCAGCACATACTCCTCACTTTGTCAGCACATTACCCTGTGCATCTTTTACCACCCTAACCTGCTGCACATCCTTTCCAGCTCTGTCCCTTTGTCTGGCCAATCGGTACAAGTCCTTTTCTCCTTCCTTACTATTCAACTTCTTGTACAGCTCGCAATATGCCTTTTCCTTTGCTTTTGCCACTTCTCTTCTCACCTTACGCCGCATCTCCTTGTACTCCTGTCTACTTTCTTCATCTCTCTGACTATCCCAAAACTTTTTTGCCAACCTCTTTCTCCTTATGCTTTCCTGGACCTCTTCATTCCACCACCAAGTCTCATTGTCTTCCTTCCACTGTCCAGATGTCATACCCAGTACTGTCCTAGCTGTCTCCCTCACCACATCTGCAGTACTTTTCCAGTTGTCCAAAATTGCTTCCCCTCCAACTAGTGCTTCTCTCACCTGCTCACTAAATTTCACACAACAGTCTTCCTCCTTCAGCTTCCACCATCTGATCCTTTGTTGAGCTCTCACTCTCTTCTTCTTCTTTACCTCTAAAGTCATCCTACAAACAACCATCCTATGCTGTCTAGTGACACTCTCTCCTGCTACCACCTTACAGTCTGATTTCTTTTAGCTTGCATCTCCTATAAAGAATGTAGTCCACCTGTGTGCACCTTCCTCCACTCTTATATGTTACCCTGTGCTCCTCCCTTTTCTTAAAGTAGGTATTCACCACAGCCATTTCCATCCTTTTATATATATATATATATATATATATATATATACATACATATATACATATGTAAGTACATATGCATATATACGAGGTCTGTTAGAAAAGTATCCGACCTTTTTATTTTTTTTCAAAAACTATATAGATTTGAATCATGTGCGCTTGCATCAGAAAAGTTTGAACCTTCGTGCGCATGCGTGAGTTTTTTCACACCTGTTGGTTGCGTCATTCACCTGTGGGCAGGTTTTGAGTGAGCACTGGTCCACCCCCCTTTTTATTGTTTAGGAATGGCGGAACGACTGCCGCTTTGTTCCATGAAAATTTTTTCAGAAACTGCCAGACAGCCAGATGGAAACCATTTGGAAGATTCAGATGGCTTTCGGTGAAGATTCTATCGGTATCACACGGATTAAGGACCATTAAAACTGGATTAAAAACGGCCCACGGCGGCGGAGGGCACACCACGCCCCGAGCGGCCATCGACAGGCTGAAACGAGCAGATCACTTCCAAATTTAAGGCTCTGTTGATGCAGGACGTCGTGTGACTAGCAGAGAAGTTTCAGAAAAGGTCGGGATCAGCACTTTATTGGCACATTCCACTGTTAAAGGAGATTTTGCAATGAAAGACGTGCGGACGGATTCACGCGTCGGGACGCAGCCGCTCACAGCCGCTGGACAAACAACACCTCCGTGTTGGAAGTCTCACAGGACAAGTTGGAACATGCCCAGCTGTTAAGCAATTTCTCGGATACTCACTCGACTGAAAAGCCACCGAAAGCCGTCTGAATCTTCCGAATGGTTTCCAACACGGAGGTGTTTTTTTGTTGAGCGTGTCGGCACGGAGCCAACGCACGAAATCCTCCGCACGTCTTTCATTACAAAATCTCCTGTGACAGTGGAATGTGCCGCAAAAGTGCTATGTCCAGCTCTCTTGCCATTTCTGTGGTAGTCACACGATGTCCCGGATCAACACAGCGTTCAGTTTAGAAATGATCTGGTCGTTCCAGCCTGTCGATGGCCGCTCGGTGCGCCGCGCGCCCTCCGCCGCTGTGGGCCGTCTTTAAAAAGGTTTTAACACTCCTTAATCCATGTGACGCCGAGAGAATCTTCAACGAATGCCATCTGAATCTTTCGAATGGTTTCCAACTGGCTGTTTCTAACAGCTTCTGAAAAAAATTCATGGAGCAAAGCGGCAGCCTCTCAGCCATTTCACTGACAATAAAAATCCGACGAGGGGGGTGGACCAGTGCTCACTCAAAGCCTGCCCACAGGCGAATGACGCAACCGACAGGCATGAAAAAACTCATGCATGCGCACAAAGGTTCAAGCTTGTCTGATGCAATCACACGTGATTCAAATCCATATAGTTTTTGAAAAAATAAAAAGGTCGGATAGTTTTCTCACAGACGTCGTATAAACATGATTGGGATTGAAAAAGAGATAGGAGCATGTTATTTACAATATGTGAAGTGGAATGTAGATGTGATAAGGTGACATTAGTGCTGGGATTTGTAAACGAGTTGTTATTGCACATGATTTGTGGACATATTAATATTGCACGTGATTTGTTGACATATTATTGCATGTGGTTATTTCACAGTGTTATTGTACAGTCTGACAGCAGCAGGGAGGAACAACCTGTGGTATCGTTCCTTCTTGCACTGAGGGTGTCTCAGTCTGTCACTGAACGAGCTGCTCAGCTCCACTACAGTCCGGTGCAGAGGGTGAGAGGAGTTGTTCATGATGGATTTGAACTTGGCTAACACCCTCCTCTCAGCCACCTCCTCCAGAGAGTCCAGAGGACAGCCCAGGACAGAGCTGGACTTCCTGACCAGCTTATTCAGTCTCTTTCTCTCCCGCTCAGTGCCGCCCAGGGCCCAACAGACAATGGTATAGAGGAGAGCAGAGGCTACAACAGAGTCATAGAAGGTCTTAAGGAGAGGCCTGCTCACTCCAAAGGATCTCAGTCTCCTCAGGAGGTGGAGGCGACTCTGGCCTTTTTTGTACAAGGCATCAGTGTTGTGAGTCCAGTCCAGTTTGCTGTTGAGGTGAACACCCAGGTATTTGAAACTGTCCACGGTCTCTATGTCCTCCCCCTGGATGTTCACCGGTGGGTGAGGTGGTGGTTTCCTCCTCAAGTCGATCACCATCTCCTTCGTCTTACTGGTGCTGAGACACAAGTGGTTGCGCTCACACCAGTCCACGAAGTCTGTGATGACCGACTGGTACTCCAGCTTGTTCCCCTCAGACACGTGACCTACAATGGCGGAGTAATCAGAGAACTTCTGGAGGTGGCAGCTGTCTGTGTTTTAGGTGAAGTCTGAGGTGTAGAGGATGAAGAGGAAAGGTGAGAGGAAGGTGCCCTGTGGGGCCCCGGTGCTGCACCTTACCACCTCAGACTGACAGCTGCGCAGCTGCACGTACTGCGGGCGGTCAGTGAGGTAGTCGATGGTCCAGGCGGCGAGATGTCCTTCCACACCTGCGTCCTCCAGCTTCCTCCGCAGCAGCACCGGTCTGATGGCGTTGAAAGCGCTGGAGAAATCAAAGAACATAACTCTCACAGCGCTCCGGCCGGTCTCCAGGTGGGTGATCACTCGCTGCAGTAGCTAAAACAAAGCTAAAAACGGCCGTTATACAGTTTCTATATGTGTGCAAAGGCAAACAGAGCAGGACAAGGGCAGCTGCTTGTAACCAGTATGACAACAAAAAAAAACAAAAGTGAAGCCGGGAACGGCCGCTACAATAAAGAAATGGAGCAGAATGAAGGTGGCTGCTCGTAACCAGTGTGGTATCAAAAAGTGAAGCCGAGATCGGCCGCTACAATAAAGGAATGGAGCAGGACGAAGGCGGCTACTTGTAACCAGTATGGTATCAAAAAGTGAAGCCGGGATCGGCCGCTACAATAAAGGAACGGAGCAGGACGAAGGCGGCTGCTCGTAACCAGTATGGCAACAAAAAGCGAAGCAGGGAACGGCTGCTATAATAAAGAAACGAAGCGGGATGAAGGCGGCTGCTCGTAACCAGCATGGTATCAAAAAGTGAAGCCGGGAACAGCCGCTATAATAAAGAAATGAAGCAGGATGAAGGCGGCTGCTCGCAACCAGTATGGCAACAAAAAGTGAAGCAGGGAACGGCCGCTATAATAAAGAAACAGAGCGGGACGAAGGCGGCTGCTCGTAACCAGTGTGGTATCAAAAAGTGAAGCCGGGAACGGCCGCTATAATAAAGAAATGAAGCGGGATGAAGGCGGCTGCTCGTAACCAGCGTGGTATCAAAAAGTGAAGCCGGGAACGGCCGCTATAATAAAGAAATGAAGCGGGATGAAGGCGGCTGCTCGTAACGAGCATGGTATCAAAAAGTGAAGCCGGGAACGGCCGCTATAATAAAGAAATGAAGCGGGATGAAGGCGGCTGCTCGTAACCAGCATGGTATCAAAAAGTGAAGCCGGGAACGGCCGCTATAATAAAGAAATGAAGCGGGATGAAGGCGGCTGCTCGTAACCAGCATGGTATCAATAAGTGAAGCCGGGAACGGCCGCTATAATAAAGAAATGAAGCGGGATGAAGGCGGCTGCTCGTAACCAGCATGGTATCAAAAAGTGAAGCCGGGAACGGCAGCTATAATAAAGAAATGAAGCGGGATGAAGGCGGCTGCTCGTAACCAGCATGGTATCAAAAAGTGAAGCCGGGAACGGCCGCTATAATAAAGAAATGAAGCGGGATGAAGGCGGCTGCTCGTAACCAGCATGGTATCAAAAAGTGAAGCAGGGAACGGCCGCTATAATAAAGAAATGAAGCGGGATGAAGGCGGCTGCTCGTAACCAGCATGGTATCAAAAAGTGAAGCCGGGAACGGCCGCTATAATAAAGAAATGAAGCGGGATGAAGGCGGCTGCTCGTAACCAGCATGGTATCAAAAAGTGAAGCCGGGAACGGCCGCTATAATAAAGAAATGAAGCGGGATGAAGGCGGCTGCTCGTAACCAGCATGGTATCAAAAAGTGAAGCCGGGAACGGCCGCTATAATAAAGAAATTAAGCGGGATGAAGGCGGCTGCTCGTAACCAGCATGGTATCAAAAAGTGAAGCCGGGAACGGCCGCTATAATAAAGAAATGAAGCGGGATGAAGGCGGCTGCTCGTAACCAGCATGGTATCAAAAAGTGAAGCCGGGAACGGCCGCTATAATAAAGAAATGAAGCGGGATGAAGGCGGCTGCTCGTAACCAGCATGGTATCAAAAAGTGAAGCAGGGAACGGCCGCTATAATAAAGAAATGAAGCGGGATGAAGGCGGCTGCTCGTAACCAGCATGGTATCAAAAAGTGAAGCCGGGAACGGCCGCTATAATAAAGAAATGAAGCGGGATGAAGGCGGCTGCTCGTAACCAGCATGGTATCAAAAAGTGAAGCCGGGAACGGCCGCTATAATAAAGAAATGAAGCGGGATGAAGGCGGCTGCTCGTAACCAGCATGGTATCAAAAAGTGAAGCCGGGAACGGCCGCTATAATAAAGAAATGAAGAGGGATGAAGGCGGCTGCTCGTAACCAGCATGGTATCAAAAAGTGAAGCCGGGAACGGCCGCTATAATAAAGAAATTAAGCGGGATGAAGGCGGCTGCTCGTAACCAGCATGGTATCAAAAAGTGAAGCCGGGAACGGCCGCTATAATAAAGAAATGAAGCGGGATGAAGGCGGCTGCTCGTAAGCAGCATGGTATCAAAAAGTGAAGCCGGGAACGGCCGCTATAATAAAGAAATGAAGCAGGATGAAGGCGGCTGCTCGTAAGCAGCATGGTATCAAAAAGTGAAGCCGGGAACGGCCGCTATAATAAAGAAATGAAGCAGGATGAAGGCGGCTGCTCGTAAGCAGCATGGTATCAAAAAGTGAAGCCGGGAATGGTCACAAACAATGACAATGCAATGGAGCAGGACGAAATGAGCTGCTCAGATAAAGAAAGTTAAATGGTGAAATCGGGGATGACCACTATAACAACAACAACAACAAAAAAGTAGGATATGTCAACTGCTTGTAACCAGCAAAACTGCAAGAACCAAAAAGCGAAACTTGGAACAGTTGCAAACAATGAAAATGAACAAAAGCAGACGCTCAGAAAAAGTCAAATAGCGAAACTGGGAATGGCCGCTATAAGAAAACAAAGAAGCAGGACAATTCAACTGCTTGTAAGAAGAATTATCACAACAAAACCAGAGCCAGAAATGGCAGCAGCAAAGCAAATCTAAATCTTACAATGCGTCTTTAGTCAAATACAGAGCTGGACGAAGTCAGCTGTTCAGAACAAATATGCAAGAATGTTAAAGAAAGCGAACCCGGAAAACGGCCACTATGGTCTAATTCAGTGATTTTCAACCTTTTTTGAGCCGCGGCACCCTTTTTATATTTACAAAATCCTGCGGCACACCACCAACCAAAATAATATTATAAGGCTATTACCTCTGGTTTTGCGCAAAACCCAGTTATCGCAATAGAAAATCGATACAGAAAACACTGCATTTCGAAAATCCTCAAGCATTTTGCGCTCTGATCTCAAGTAGGGCTGTCACGATTAGAAATTTCTGGAGATGATTAATTGTCAGACAAATAATTGTGATTGACGAATATATTGTCTATTTTTTTTTCTTTTTTTCCCCATTCTTTATATTCTACTATTGTAGTATAATTACACAACTCTGGAAGAACGTTTGGCTTCTGTGAGTGGAGAAACTGGGAATGGTGCAACATTTTTATTTTTATCTTCATTTTACATACAGTCCCAACTTTTTCTGATTTGTGGTTGTTTCTGTTGCATTTCTGAAATTGTTTCTCCTCATCAGTCACGTTTTGTGCTTAAACACTGCATTAAGCTCAAGATTGAACAAATAAATACCTTTGGAAAATAACAGCTGTTAAAGTTCAGAGTTCTCACCTGCTTTTTGTGATCTCTGCGTCTGAACATTGTTTTTTTTTTGTGGCTCAGTTCATTCATATATTCTCATTTTTTAAATATGTTTTTAAAGATATCTGACCGTTTATTTCATCTCATGATCTCATAAATTCAGCATACGACGCGCACATGGTGTGAACAGGACGGTAACGGCAGAATCACACCTTTAGAGAAAGTTCAGAGAGAAGTAAAAGCTTCACGTTTCCGTTTTGTTAACGTTCACTCAGGTTAAAATCCTCTCTCTGCTCCGCGCTCGCTGCGCACTGAATGTGTCGTGCCTGCATTCAGGAATCTCCCTCACCCACCCCCTCCCTCACCCACCCCCTCCCTCGCAGTCTGCAGCCTGTTAACTCCGCGCGCGCGCACACAGGCACAGACACACACACCGACAGCTCCGCATTTTAGACGGCTTTTGAAGGAGACGGCACTGTTTTAATCGGCCGTCAGCCTCCTTGTTATTGTCCCGCCTTAAGACGAGAGCGAGGCTGCAGCACGTTTGACGTCAGATTCTGAGTCGTTTTATGCTTTGTGGATAAAATAAATAATTCACGGTAATCGCGAATATGAAAAATACCCACGGCACCCCGGTTGAGAATCACTGGTCTAATTGAAAACTGGCGCAGTAAAATGTGCACACAATCAGTAACACCACTATACAAAAGGAAAGCTGAGAACGGCCAGCTGTCAAAATGGAGCAGGTAAAGCCGGCCGCAATGTTATCTGCAATCACAAAATACAAAAGCAAGTCACAAACTGCACTAAATACACCAAAACAAGAGCAGGATAAGAGCAGCTAAATAAAAAAAAAACAGTTGCCGTACCGTACCACACTGAAACGGAGCAGGACCAATCAACTTCTCTCAAGTAACAAAGAGCAATAACAAAAGTGGAGTAGAAAGCGACCACCCAGCCACAAGCTAAGTAAAAATAATACTAAACACAGGGAAGGTACACGTGGACGCACTTGGCGTCACACATGCTCAGCACACACTTGTGTAGCCTCTGAAGGGTGAAATCGCAACTTCGACTTATAAGTCACGAGACTTAAAGCAACAAGCGGATAAACATACAATATTTCATGAAAAAACTCACCACCCTGCATCAGCTCGAAAAGTGGAAGTCCAGAAAGGAAAAGGGACTGAGCTTCCGGTGTCACGTGACCTATGTAGGTTCATGTAGGTCACATGTGACTTTATATTTGTTCTCGTCCTGCATTTGCGTGGAGATGATCATTCAGTGCTTAATGCACCACCTCAGGTGGTCAGGAAGGATGAAACAGAACTGTGTATCATGGGATGCATTGTGCATTATGGACACAAACCATGTGCGGCAGGCCTGCTGAGCTCTTAGCCTAACAGCTCTTCTTCAGCACTTGCGGCAAGCCTCTTGTGCACACACCACTGTTCAGTGTAACAGGGACACCCGGTGGATAATGTGAGAACTGTCACAAACACATCACTTTTTACCTCAATTTTTTTCTCACAGGTTTTGAAATTATATTGTCACGTGCCAACATGAACCCCAAAAGTTGGGAAACTGCTGATCGGCGGGAGATTCTCATCCCTGTTCATGTTTATTCCATGTGACAGGGAACCAAATAAACTGTCCCTGTGTGTCTCCACGTCATGTCCAGTCATCTGTAGCTCACACTCACTATAATTTCTTTTTTGTGTTGCATTCATGTTGACTGAAGGAAGGGATTTCCAGCTCCCAGGGTCTATTTACATAAATTTGCATTTTTAAACAGGGGCGTGGAAAGGGAGGAGCTTGCTGTTCAGTGGGACGTACAAATGGAACATGCGTGGAGCCATGCGCACGCCCACATTGATACATCTGAATATTTTTGTGCTGATGCCAGTTTCTGTGTTCTGGTGTATGCCATGTTTGAGCAGGAAATCCACACACGTCTTTCTACATGAAGCCCCTGGACTCTGTGATGGATCCTCAGGTCCCACTGGAATGACTTTGTGTCAGATGAGCAGTTCCTCAGAGAGAGGCTGAGGAGGAGGATGACTGACATTGTGAGGGAGTGTCTTGGTCATGTGACCCTTTCCTCTGTGATAATCCAGCACACAGGTGTCTCAGCACTGAGGACCATCGTGGCTGGAGAAGGACAAGTTCACACCCACGTTTCTCCAGACTGCAGCAGATAGATGTTTATTTTGGAGATGGGCCCGTTGTCTGCCTGGGTGGTTCTGTCATGTGATAATGGGTGCACGGTCCCTGACCTGAATTTACCTTTGGTTACGGACATTTTTTCCTGCAATGAAGCTCCCTCTGTCACAGCCACGAGCTTTAAACATCCATCTTGCAATGTCCACGTTTTCTGCTCCTTGGTCACCTTTCACCCTGAAAGTCAGAAATGATTTATTTATTTTAAGTTAACAGTAAACTACACCGGTTTTTAAGACGTGTGGAAATAACAGATTCATTCCTGACTGTTAAATCAGTGGAATTTCAAATCATAATAAGACAAAAGCATTTATCATGGACCTGGATGGACAACCGTGTCTTTGAACAGCTGCAGTGAAGAACTCCAGAGCGGTGGAAGCCTTGTTGTTATTGGCTGCTTTCAGGTACAGGATCTGTCAGATCAATGTCATCACAAAAACCGGAGGACGAACAAGAAACACCAACAAAAAACAAAAGTCATTATGTCACATCAAGAACTACACACCAAAATAATCTCAGATTTTTCAACACATTTGGAAATGAGGCCATTTGTCCTTCACCTGAAGAGTGTCCACACAAACTTCACTTTATGTGCACACCTTTATCTGATTGAAATAAAAGAAAATGCTGAGTTCCAATAAAAAAAAAAAAAAATATGTACACACAGTGCTGTAGACAAATGTTTGATACTTAGGGTTAGGGTTAGGCAGCGGTACCCGTCTCAGCTGGAGTCAGGGCACAATCTGAAGGTTTTAGGCTTTAAATGAACTACAGCAATCTAAGCGCTGTCGTTCAGTCTTTTAAACACGCTGAATGACTAAGACCAGGAGTCTTCAGATATTTACTGGAGGTTTTGAATATTTTATTGTTTCATGTTCCATATTGTATTGTTCGACTTTATGTCCCATGACCCTGTCCTTGGACCATTTGATACCTTCATATCTCCTCTGGGGTGACCAGGCATCATCATGCATGCAGCATGATTTTTGCTTATCTTTTACAATGGCCTCTACTGGTGGTTGGCTCTCACTGCGATACTGTATCACTTCCTGTTCCGGAGCACAGCGGTGTTTTGCTGTATCTGTTAGCTGTTTAATCTGCGCAGTTAGATTGATCTAGTTAACTAGATAACGATTTGTTTCACAGTGTAATCTTCACGTGCCTTACTAAAGCTCCCTCTGCTGAATCACCTCTAAATTATTTACACATTATTCACTTTGTGTGTTTTTAGGAATCCGCTAGCTTAGCGCAGCTACTAGGTCTTAGCCGGTTTAGCATGGCGGCTTCTCCTGTCTCTCCTGCACTTTTCTGCTCTGGGTGTGAAATGTTTAGTTATTCCTCAGCCGCCTTTAGCAGTAATGGTACTTGTAATAAGTGTAGCTTATTCATAGCTTTGGAGGCCAGGCTGGGCGAATTGGAGACTCGGCTCCGCACCGTGGAAAATTCTACAGCTAGCCAGGCCCCTGTAGTTGGTGCGGACCAAGGTAGCTTAGCCGCCGTTACCTGCCCCCCAGCAGATCCCGAGCAGCCGGGAAAGCAGGCCGGCTGAGTGATGCGAGGAGGAAGCGTAGTCCTAAACAGAAGCCCCGTGTACACCGCCAACCCGTTCACATCTCTAACCGTTTTTCCCCACTCTGCGACACACCCGCCGAGGAACAAACTCTGGTTATTGGCAACTCTGTTTTGAGAAATGTGAAGTTAGCGACACCAGCAACCATAGTCAGTTGTCTTCCGGGGGCCAGAGCAGGCGACACTGAAGGAAATTTGAAACTACTGGCTAAGGCTAAGCGTAAATTTGGTAAGACTGTAATTCACGTCAGCAGTAATGACACCCGGTTACGCCAATCGGAGGTCACTAAAATTAACATTGAATCGGTGTGTAACTTTGCAAAAACAATGTCGGACTCTGTAGTTTTCTCTGGGCCCCTCCCCAATCAGACCGGGAGTGACATGTTTAGCTGCATGTTCTCCCTGAATTGCTGGCTGTCTGAGTGGTGTCCAAAAAATGAGGTGGGCTTCATAGATAATTGGCAAAGCTTCTGGGGAAAACCTGGTCTTCTTAGGAGAGACGGCATCCATCCCACTTTGGATGGAGCAGCTCTCATTTCTAGAAATCTGGCCAATTTTATTAAATCCTCCAAACCATGACTATCCAGGGATGGGACCAGGAAGCAGAGTTGTAGTCTTACACACCTCTCTGCAGCTTCTCTCCCCATGCCATCCCCCCAATACCCCATCCCCGTAGAGACGGTGCCTGCTCCCAGACCACCAACAACCAGCAAAAATCTATTTAAATTCAAAAAGAAAAAATAATATAGCACCTTCAACTGCACCACAGACAAAAACAGTTAAATCAATCAATTTCAATCAAATTTTTTTTATATAGCGCCAAATCACAACAAACAGTTGCCCCAAGGCGCTTTATATTGTAAGGCAAGGCCATACAATAATTATGTAAAACCCCAACGGTCAAAACGACCCCCTGTGAGCAAGCACTTGGCTACAGTGGGAAGGAAAAACTCCCTTTTAACAGGAAGAAACCTCCAGCAGAACCAGGCTCAGGGAGGGGCAGTCTTCTGCTGGGACTGGTTGGGGCTGAGGGAGAGAACCAGGAAAAAGACATCCTGTGGAGGGGAGCAGAGATCGATCACTAATGATTAAATGCAGAGTGGTGCATACAGAGCAAAAAGAGAAAGAAACAGTGCATCATGGGAACCCCCCAGCAGTCTACGTCTATAGCAGCATAACTAAGGGATGGTTCAGGGTCACCCGATCCAGCCCTAACTATAAGCTTTAGCAAAAAGGAAAGTTTTAAGCCTAATCTTAAAAGTAGAGAGGGTGTCTGTCTCCCTGATCTGAATTGGGAGCTGGTTCCACAGGAGAGGAGCCTGAAAGCTGAAGGCTCTGCCTCCCATTCTACTCTTACAAACCCTAGGAACTACAAGTAAGCCTGCAGTCTGAGAGCGAAGCGCTCTATTGGGGTGATATGGTACTACGAGGTCCCTAAGATAAGAAGGGACCTGACTATTCAAAACCTTATAAGTAAGAAGAAGAATTTTAAATTCTATTCTAGAATTAACAGGAAGCCAATGAAGAGAGGCCAACACGGGTGAGATATGCTCTCTCCTTCTAGTCCCCGTCAGTACTCTAGCTGCAGCATTTTGAATTAACTGAAGGCTTTTTAGGGAACTTTTAGGACAACCTGATAATAATGAATTACAATAGTCCAGCCTAGAGGAAATAAATGCATGAATTAGTTTTTCAGCATCACTCTGAGACAAGACCTTTCTGATTTTAGAGATATTGCGTAAATGCAAAAAAGCAGTCCTACATATTTGTTTAATATGCGCTTTGAATGACATATCCTGATCAAAAATGACTCCAAGATTTCTCACAGTATTACTAGAGGCCAGGGCAATGCCATCCAGAGTAAGGATCTGGTTAGACACCATGTTTCTAAGATTTGTGGGGCCAAGTACAATAACTTCAGTTTTATCTGAGTTTAAAAGCAGGAAATTAGAGGTCATCCATGTCTTTATGTCTGTAAGACAATCCTGCAGTTTAGCTAATTGGTGTGTGTCCTCTGGCTTCATGGATAGATAAAGCTGGGTATCATCTGCGTAACAATGAAAATTTAAGCAATACTGTCTAATAATACTACCTAAGGGAAGCATGTATAAAGTGAATAAAATTGGTCCTAACACAGAACCTTGTGGAACTCCATAATTAACCCTAGTCTGTGAAGAAGATTCCCCATGTACATGAACAAATTGTAATCTATTAGACAAATATGATTCAAACCACCGCAGCGCAGTGCCTTTAATACCTATGGCATGCTCTAATCTCTGTAATAAAATTTTATGGTCAACAGTATCAAAAGCAGCACTGAGGTCTAACAGAACAAGCACAGAGATGAGTCCACTGTCCGAGGCCATAAGAAGATCATTTGTAACCTTCACTAATGCTGTTTCTGTACTATGATGAATTCTAAAACCTGACTGAAACTCTTCAAATAGACCATTCCTCTGCAGATGATCAGTTAGCTGTTTTACAACTACCCTTTCAAGAATTTTTGAGAGAAAAGGAAGGTTGGAGATTGGCCTATAATTAGCTAAGATAGCTGGGTCAAGTGATGGCTTTTTAAGTAATGGTTTAATTACTGCCACCTTAAAAGCCTGTGGTACATAGCCAACTAACAAAGATAGATTGATCATATTTAAGATCGAAGCATTAAATAATGGTAGGGCTTCCTTGAGCAGCCTGGTAGGAATGGGGTCTAATAAACATGTTGATGGTTTGGATGAAGTAACTAATGAAAATAACTCAGACAGAACAATCGGAGAGAATGAGTCTAACCAAATACCGGCATCACTGAAAGCAGCCAAAGATAACGATACGTCTTTGGGATGGTTATGAGTAATTTTTTCTCTAATAGTTAAAATTTTGTTAGCAAAGAAAGTCATGAAGTCATTACTAGTTAAAGTTAATGGAATACTCAGCTCAATAGAGCTCTGACTCTTTGTCAGCCTGGCTACAGTGCTGAAAAGAAACCAGGGGTTGTTCTATTTTCTTCAATTAGTGATGAGTAGAAAGATGTCCTAGCTTTACGGAGGGCTTTTTTATAGAGCAACAGACTCTTTTTCCAGGCTAAGTGAAGATCTTCTAAATTAGTGAGACGCCATTTCCTCTCCAACTTACGGGTTATCTGCTTTAAGCTACGAGTTTGTGAGTTATACCACGGAGTCAGGCACTTCTGATTTAAAGCTCTCTTTTTCAGAGGAGCTACAGCATCCAAAGTTGTCTTCAATGAGGATGTAAAACTATTGATGAGATACTCTATCTCACTTACAGAGTTTAGGTAGCTACTCTGCACTGTGTTGGTATATGGCATTAGAGAACATAAAGAAGGAATCATATCCTTAAACCTAGTTACAGCACTTTCTGAAAGACTTCTAGTGTAATGAAACTTATTCCCCACTGCTGGGTAGTCCATCAGAGTAAATGTAAATGTTATTAAGAAATGATCAGACAGCAGGGAGTTTCAGGGAATACTGTTAAGTCTTCTATTTCCATACCATAAGTCAGAACAAGATCTAAGATATGATTAAAGTGGTGGGTGGACTCATTTACTTTTTGAGCAAAGCCAATAGAGTCTAATAATAGATTAAATGCAGTGTTGAGGCTGTCATTCTCAGCATCTGTGTGGATGTTAAAATCGCCCACTATAATTATCTTATCTGAGCTAAGCACTAAGTCAGACAAAAGGTCTGAAAATTCACAGAGAAACTCACAGTAACGACCAGGTGGACGATAGATAATAACAAATAAAACTGGTTTTTGGGACTTCCAATTTGGATGGACAAGACTAAGAGTCAAGCTTTCAAATGAATTAAAGCTCTGTCTGGGTTTTTGATTAATTAATAAGCTGGAATGGAAGATTGCTGCTAATCCTCCGCCCCGGCCCGTGCTACGAGCGTTCTGACAGTTAGTGTGACTCGGGGGTGTTGACTCATTTAAACTAACATATTCATCCTGCTGTAACCAGGTTCTGTAAGGCAGAATAAATCAATATGTTGATCAATTATTATATCATTTACCAACAGGGACTTAGAAGAGAGAGACCTAATGTTTAATAGACCACATTTAACTGTTTTAGTCTGTGGTGCAGTTGAAGGTGCTATATTATTTTTTCTTTTTGAATTTTATGCTTAAATAGATTTTTGCTGGTTATTGGTGGTCTGGGAGCAGACACCGTATCTACAGGGATGGGGTAGTGAGGGGATGGCAGGGGGAGAGAAGCTGCAGAGAGGAGTGTAAGACTACAACTCTGCTTCCTGGTCCCAACCCTGGATAGTCATGGTTTGGAGGATTTAAGAAAATTGGCCAGATTTCTAGAAATGAGAGCTGCTCCATCCAAAGTGGGATGGGTGCCGTCTCTCCTAACAAGACCAGGTTTTCCCTGGTCTTGTTAGACCCTAAGAAATGTGGTCTATTAAACATTAGGTCTCTCTCTTCTAAGTCCCTGTTAGTAAATGATATAATAATTGATCAACATATTGATTTATTCTGCCTTACAGAAACCTGGTTACAGCAGGATGAATATGTTAGTTTAAATGAGTCAACACCCCCGAGTCACACTAACTGCCAGAACGCTCGTAGCACGGGCCGAGGCGGAGGATTAGCAGCAATCTTCCATTCCAGCTTATTAATTAATCAAAAACCCAGACAGAGCTTTAATTCATTTGAAAGCTTTACTCTTAGTCTTGTCCATCCAAATTGGAAGTCCCAAAAACCAGTTTTATTTGTTGTTATCTATCGTCCACCTGGTCGTTACTGTGAGTTTCTCTGTGAATTTTCAGACCTTTTGTCTGACTTAGTGCTTAGCTCAGATAAGATAATTATAGTGGGCGATTTTAACATCCACACAGATGCTGAGAATGACAGCCTCAACACTGCATTTAATCTATTATTAGACTCAATTGGCTTTGCTCAAATGTAAATGAGTCCACCCACCACTTTAATCATATCTTAGATCTTGTTCTGACTTATGGTATGGAAATAGAAGACTTAACAGTATTCTCTGAAAACCCCCTTCTGTCTGATCATTTCTTAATAACATTTACATTTACTTTAATGGACTACCCAGCAGTGGGGAATAAGTTTCATTACAGTAGAAGTCTTTCAGAAAGCGCTGTAACTGGGTTTAAGGATATGATTCCTTCTTTGTTATGTTCTCCAATGCCATATACCAACACAGTGCAGAGTAGCTACCTAAACTCTGTGAGTGAGATAGATTATCTTGTCAATAGTTTTACATCCTCATTGAGCACAACTTTAGATGCTGTAGGTCCTCTGAAAAAGAGAGCTTTAAATCAGAAGTGTCTGACTCCGTGGTATAACTCACAAACTCGCAGCTTAAAGCAGATAACCCGTAAGTTGGAGAGGAAATGGCATCTCACTAATTTAGAATATCTTCACTTAGCCTGGAAAAAGAGTCTGTTGCTGTATAAAAAAGCCCTCTGTAAAGCTAGGACATCTTACTACTCATTAAATTAATTAAACCATTACTTAAAAAGCCATCACTTGACCCGGCTATCTTAGCTAATTATAGGCCAATCTCCAACCTTCCTTTTCTCTCAAAAATTCTTGAAAGGGTAGTTGTAAAACAGCTAACTGATCATCTGCAGAGGAATGGTCTATTTGAAGAGTTTCAGTCAGGTTTTAGAATTCATCATAATACAGAAACAGCATTAGTGAAGGTTACAAATGATCTTCTTATGGCCTCAGACAGTGGACTCATTTCTGTGCTTGTTCTGTTAGACCTCAGTGCTGCTTTTGATACTGTTGACCATAAAATTTTATTACAGAGTTTACAGCATGCCATAGGTATTAAAGGCACTGCGCTGCGGTGGTTTGAATCATATTTATCTAATAGATTACAATTTGTTCATGTAAATGGGGAATCTTCTTCACAGACTAAAGTTAATTATGGAGTTCCACAAGGTTCTGTGCTAGGACCAATTTTATTCACTTTATACATGCTTCCCTTAGGCAGTATTATTAGACGGTATTGCTTAAATTTTCATTGTTACGCAGATGATACCCAGCTTTATCTATCCATGAAGCCAGAAGACACACACCAATTAGTTAAACTGCAGGAATATCTTACAGACATAAAGACATGGATGACCTCTAATTTCCTGCTTTTAAACTCAGATAAAACTCAAGTTATTGTACTTGGCCCCACAAATCTTAGAAACATGGTGTCTAACCAGATCCTTACTCTGGATGGCATTACCCTGACCTCTAGTAATACTGTGAGAAATCTTGGAGTCATTTTTGATCAGGATATGTCATTCAAAGCGCATATTAAACAAATATGTAGGACTGCTTTTTTGCATTTACGTAATATCTCTAAAATCAGAAAGGTCTTGTCTCAGAGTGATGCTGAAAAACTAATTCATGCATTTATTTCTTCTAGGCTGGACTATTGTAATTCATTATTATCAGGTTGTCCTAAAAGTTCCCTGAAAAGCCTTCAGTTAATTCAAAATGCTGCAGCTAGAGTACTGACGGGGACTAGAAGGAGAGAGCATATCTCACCCATATTGGCCTCTCTTCATTGGCTTCCTGTTAATTCTAGAATAGAATTTAAAATTCTTCTTCTTACTTATAAGGTTTTGAATAATCAGGTCCCATCTTATCTTAGGGACCTCGTAGTACCATATTACCCCATTAGAGCGCTTCGCTCTCAGACTGCGGGCTTACTTGTAGTTCCTAGGGTTTGTAAGAGTAGAATGGGAGGCAGAGCCTTCAGCTTTCAGGCTCCTCTCCTGTGGAACCAGCTCCCAATTCAGATCAGGGAGACAGACACCCTCTCTACTTTTAAGATTAGGCTTAAAACTTTCCTTTTTGCTAAAGCTTATAGTTAGGGCTGGATCAGGTGACCCTGAACCATCCCTTAGTTATGCTGCTATAGACGTAGACTGCTGGGGGGTTCCCATGATGCACTGAGTGTTTCTTTCTCTTTTTGCTCTGTATGCACCACTCTGCATTTAATCATTAGTGATTGATCTCTGCTCCCCTCCACAGCATGTCTTTTTCCTGGTTCTCTCCCTCAGCCCCAACCAGTCCCAGCAGAAGACTGCCCCTCCCTGAGCCTGGTTCTGCTGGAGGTTTCTTCCTGTTAAAAGGGAGTTTTTCCTTCCCACTGTGGCCAAGTGCTTGCTCATAGGGGGTCGTTTTGACCGTTGGGGTTTTTCATAATTATTGTATGGCTTTGCCTTACAATATGGAGCGCCTTGGGGCAACTGTTTGTTGTGATTTGGCGCTATATAAGAAAAAAGTTGATTGAAGTTGATTGATATCCTGGATTTGGTTCTTACATGTGGTATTGCTGTCACGAATATTGACATCATGCCTCTTGCATCAGTGGTCTCTGATCACTCACTTATTAAGTTTACAGTTTTGCTGCCGTGTTTAGTGGAACAACAACCTTATATATAGGGCTGAAATGATTACTCGAATAATTCGATTACCAATAATGATCGAGGCAAATTCTGTGCCTCGAAGCTTCGTTTAAATGTTGTAGTACATATTCCAGGCCTGTGTGTGGCATTGTAATGTCCCCAGAAAAACAACAGAAGAAGACTAGCGCATGCGCTTAGGCCGTGTAACAGCTAATAATTTAGCCCTTAAAGCTACCACTTTCCAATGCGACACAGAGTAAAACAAAGCCTTTTAAGAGAAAGAGGCTCCACACTGATCATCTGACATAGACTGTGCATTTAAAGTGAAGCAGTGTGTTTGTCTGTAATTAAAAACAGACGGTCTGCTCCACGTGCTGAGTGACTATTTACCTGACGGCCGGGTGCCCACAGTCTAAGCCGGCTGCTGTTCAGACTCGCACTGTTTTGCTTTTTCTTGGCAACACACAACACTTCACAAACACGGTAACAAAACAGTAACTGCGAGGCTGCATGTTCAGCCTCCTGCTGAAATGCATCTGCTGAATTGCAGAGAAACAGGGATTAAAAAAAATCAGGTAGGGATCCAGTCCACCCACCTTAAAAAAAAAAAACTCAACTTAAAAAACAACTCAAAATGGTTACATTTTACAAGTTGGGGAAAAAAACAACAGAAAGCCACATCCCATCGCCATTTCAGCAAAATGCAAGACTTTGGCACAGCGACATTGTGCTATTGCTTAGGGAGAGCCCTGGACTATTGTTTAAAAACACAAAAGTACTTTTTATCCGATTACTCGATTAATCGCCAGAATAATTGATATAATATTGAATAATCAGCCCCAACCAGTCCCAGCAGAAGACTGCCCCTCCCTGAGCCTGGTTCTGCTGGATTGATAAAATAATCAAAAGAATACTTGCGTTCTGAATCAATCCACTGATTTTAACTGTGTGGAAGGAGGTAGCACACCCATGAAGACTGCGGCAGAGAACAGACAACAGATACAAAGACAGCCGACGGTGGATCGAAAGTCCGCGGAGTTAAAAAAAAGTTCTCTCTCATATCATTAAAAAGTTACAGTGAGGAAAATAAGTATTTGAACACCCTGCGATTTTGCAAGTTCTCCCTCTTAGAAATTGTGGAGGGATCTGAAATTTTCATCTTAGGTTCATGTCCACTGTGAGACATAATCTAAAAAAAAAAAAAAAATCCGGAAACCACAATGTATGATTTTTTAAATAATTTATTTGTATGTTACTGCTGCAAATAAGTATTTCAGAACCTGCCAATCAGTAGAAATTCTGGCCCTCAAAGACCTGTTCCACCTCTAAAAAGTCCACCTCCACTCCACTTATTATTCCAAATTAGAAGCACCTATTTGAGGTCATTAGCTGCGTAAAGACACCTGTCCACCCCACACAATCAGTAAGACTCCAACTACTAACATGGCTAAGACCAAAGAGCTGTCCAAAGACACCAGAGACAAAATTGTAGACCTCCACAAGGCTGGAAAGGGCTATGGGGCAACTGCCAAACAGCTTGGTGAAAAAAGATCAAGTGTTGGAGCAATTATTAGAAAATGGAAGAAGCTAAACATGACTGTCAATCTCCCTCAGACTGGGGCTCCGTGCAAGATCCACCTCGTGGCATATCAATGACCCTAAGAAAGGTGAGGAATCAGCCCAGAACTGCACGGGAGGAGCTGGTCAATGACCTGAAGAGAGCTGGCACCACTGTTTCCAAGGTTACTGTGGGTAATACACTAAGACATCATGGGTTAAAATCATGCATGGCACGGAAGGTTCCCCTGCTTAAATCAGCACACGTCCAGGCCCGTCTTAATTTACCCAGGACCATTTGGATGATCCAGAGGAGACATGGGAGAAAGTTATGTGGTCAGATGAGACCAAAATACAACTTTATGGTCTTAATTCCACTCGGCGTGTTTGGCGGAATAAGAATGCTGAGTACCATCCCAAAAACAACGTCCCTACTGTGAAGCATGGGGGTGGAAGCATCATGCTTTGGGGGTTTTTTTCTGCACATGGGACAGGACGACTGCACTGTATTAAGGAGAGGATGACCGGGGTCATGTATTACGAGATTTTGGGGAACAACCTCCTTCCCTCAGTTAAAGCATTGAAGATGGGTCATGGCTGGGTCTTCAAACATGAAAATGACCCCAAACACACAGCCAGGATAACCAAGGAGGGGCTCCGTAAGAAGCATATCAAGGTTCTGGAGTGGCCTGGCCAGTCTCCAGACCTGAACCCAATAGAAAATCTTTGGAGGGAGGTGAAACTCCAAACCTGAGAAATCTAGTGTGAACTGAAGATCTGTATGGAGGAGTGGACCAAAATCCCTGCTGTAGTGTGTGAAAACCTGGTGAAAAACTACAGGAAACATTTGACCTCTGTAATTGCAAACAAAGGCTACTGTACCAAATATTAACATTGATTTTCACAGGTGTTCAAATACTTATTTGCAGCAGTAACATACAAATAAATTATTAAAAAAATCATTCATTGTGATTTCCAGATTTTTTTTTTAGATTATGTCTCCCACAGTGGACATGCACCTAAGATGAAAATTTCAGACCCCTCCATGATTTCTAAGTGGGAGAACTTGCAAAATCGCAGGGTGTTCAAATGCTTATTTTCCTCACTGTATTTATAATTTTGTAAAGCTTGGTCCCAGCCGTCATACACGACGGCATCGGCCCCAGAGGGTTAAACAGAGACTGGGGAAGTGGTGTGACTGACAGGAGGGTGTGGTGTGATTGACAGGAGGGGTAGCACTGGATGGGTGATATGGAAGATAACACACACAGTGACTGAAACTGGTCTGACTAAGGAGGTGGGCTCTGCAGTTGAAGGTATCATACGGTGGGTGACTCTGGCACAGCAAGGTGGTCTTTCTGGAAAATGGGATGAGCCATTTCCTCCTGTGGTGAGGCCACTTGACTATCACACACAAACTCAGCAGAAATCGGCTAATGCAGCAGTACGACAACCAAATTTTTTGAGCAGATACAAATAACAACTGATACAGAGGGATGACCATCAAAAATGGATGGGGAGAGTAATAAGAGCCTGGAGTTACATTGTAGCCAGAGACCACATTAACACAACACCATCAGGGGGCACCAAGAACAAATCAGACAAAAAACATCCACCGGTGGTGAATGTGTTAATCAGCAGGGAGCAGCTGCTGCAGGAGGCCAGAGACTGTATCCAACACAGCACAATACACCACCCCACTCACATCACGGGCTCCCCAACTGTGCAATGAACCAATTCATCCTCAAGAGAAAGGACAGCAACTGACAGGGGGCAGGCAGGCACAGATATGACAAAGATAGCTGGGGTGGTGGACACAGAGGTCCTGGAATGAGAAGTGGGAGCAGAAATGCAGAGACAGATGGAGGAAGTTAAGTTTGGTTTTGAAGCTGCTAAGGAGGCTTTGGAAAAAATGCAAGAGGAGAGAGAGAGAGAGAGAAAGATCAGGAGGTTGAGGCTGGAAATCAGGTGCAGGGAGAAATGGATAAACAGTCTGATCCAGGAGAGTTGTGCAGTGAGGCAACACTCCACAACTCTTCTGAGGCACCAGGGGATGCACGGTCAGAACTGCAAAAGAGAAAATATGGGTTACCAAGACAGGTGTCATCAGGTGAAATAAAGACGACCAGGAATTCATGTCCTCCTAAGAGGGGCCTCACCTGGAGAAACCTCTGGAAGTCACTACGAGGGGTCAGGCCCGACCCACAGCATCACCCGGTCACAGTGTAGTTGGCGTGGGGGGGGGGGGTACTCACAAGCAGGAAGCAGGAAGAAGGAACAGTTAACTATGGTGATGACACAACGCTAAGGAAGTGAGCAGCGATGTGGAGAGCAACGAGACAGTTATAACTGCCCACACTGAATAGTGGAAGTATGATGCCATGCACCCTGAAGGAGGGTGAGGATGGAGAGGTTGGAAGGTCAGATGGGAGGTACCTTGAGCGCCCCCTGCATGATGTTGTTCAGAAATGCAATTGAACAAAGCTGCCCCTGCCCTGTGAGAGTACTATTGGAAAACATGGATTACCAGCTAGCCAGCTTTACTTAGATGTTCCAAGGTCAAGATACAAACGCTGGGGTGATCATGCTTTCACGGTAGACTGTGGAACAACCAACCTCTTGAATTACATACTATTCCTGACCGAGCACCTTTTAAATCTAAGTTAAAGACTTATTTACCCTTACCAAAAAGTAGTATATGCAAGTATGTTTCAAGTATACTTCTAGTTTACTTTTTATATACTTATCAGTACTATTTTTTGGTAAGGGTATTTAAACTGGCTTTTAACACTTAGTGGGGAGGTGACATGTTCTGTTTTTTACATGCTGTTTTAAAATTTTATTGTATATGTGTTTTATTTTTGTGAATTTGTGTTTTTAATGTTAAGTGCTTTGGACACCAGTGGGTGCTGTAAAGCGCTCTATAAATAAATGTTGATTGACTGATTACAACACAGGGACGATAAGGACTGGGCCGCGCACGTAGGACACCACGCAAACACATATCAAAAATACAGAGAGACAGAGAGAGAGAGAGGAGAGGAAGTACAGCTAAAACTAGTTAGAAAAGGGTGGTGTGAGGGGTGTGTTTCATCCTGCAGAATACTGCTTGCTCGGCGGAGGCAGCAAGTCCTGAAAATGTCATCCAATGAGGGCAGAGGGAGACCAATGATCTTTTCTGTCATTCTTATGACTCGTCTACTTCAATTTATTTTCAATTTCAATTTATTTTCATTTATATAGCGCCAAATCACAACAGAGTTGCCACAAGGCGCTTCACACAAGTAAGGTCTAACCTTACCAAACCCCAGAGCAACAGTGGTAAGGAAAAACTCCCTCTGAGGAAGAAACCTCAAGCAGACCAGACTCAAAGGGGTGACCCTCTGCTTGGGCCATGATACAAACATAAATTACAGAACAATTCACAAAACAAACACACAGGAAATGTTGCCAGTGCACAGGACAGGAGGGTCTCCAGTACAAATACCACATCCATCTCTGGATGGAGCTGCACCTTAAACAGAGAGAAAAAACAGAATCAGGCATCAGAAAGGCAACAAATACAGTATAATTTGTCAACACTAAACAACAAGAAAAACAGAAGAAATACTAAGGTGATCGCCGGCCACTAGCCCGAAGCTTCACTAAAAGACACAGAATTTAGGTAAAGTTGACGCCGCGGCCGCTCCGTTTATTAATAAAATGAATTAAAAGCGTAAAAAGCGTAAAACAAAATTATACAGTATGCTAGCCATATGAAAAGGAAAATAAGTGCGTCTTAAGTCTGGACTTGAAAGTATCCACAGAATCTGATTGTTTTATTGATGCAGGGAGATCATTCCACAGAACAGGGACATGATAAGAGAAAGCTCTGTGACCCGCAGACTTCTTATTCACCTTAGGGACACAAAGTAGTCCTGCACCCTGAGAACGTAAAGCCCGGGCCAGTACGTAAGGTTTAATTAGGTCAACTAGGTAGGGAGGTGCCAGTCCTTGAACAATTTTATAGACTAGTAGCAGAACCTTAAAATCTAATCTCACTGGGACAGGAAGCCAGTGAAGAGACACCAAAATGGGTGTAATGTGGTCAAACTTTCTGCTTTGTGTCAAAAGTCTGGCTGCAGCATTTTGAACCAATTGGAGAGCCCTAATGCTGGACTGTGGTAAACCAGAAAACAGAACATTACAGTAGTCCAATCTAGAAGAGATAAACGCATGGATCAGGGTCTCAGCATCAGCCATAGACAGGATGGGATGAATCTTGCAATGGCACGCCCAGTAATCCCAAAATGATTTTCCAGCCTATCAAGTAGAATATGATGATCCACTGTATCAAATGCAGCACTGAGATCTAACAGCACCAGAACCGTAGTGGTGTCCAAATCCATTGTAAGCAGAAGATCATTCACCACTTTAGTGAGAGTCGTCTCTGTGGAATGATATTTCTAAAAGCAGACTGCAGTGGCTCAAAGAGATTATTCTCAGTAAGATAGTCCACAAGCTGCCGTAAAACCGCTTTTCCCAGTATTTTAGAGAAAATGATAGATTTGATATCAGCCGATAGTTTGTCAATACACTAGGGTCAAGATTAGGTTCCTTAAGTAATGGTTTAATCACTGCAGATTTGAAACATTTAGGAACAGATCCAGAAGTTAAAGAAAGATTAATAATTTCCAGCACAGTCGGCCCAAGAGTGGGCCACAGGTCCTTAAACAGTTTTGTTGGTATAGAATCAAATAAACAGGTTGTGCTTTTTGTTGACGTTACGGGTTTTGTCAGCATGTCTAGTGAGATACTATCAAATTCTGTAAATCTAGGTAATACCTCAGTAGTGGTGCCCACCTCAATAGCAGGGTGTAGTGGCTGGGTTAAGGCATGCTGGGATATGTTTAACCTGATGTCTTTTATTGTCTTCTCAAAATAATCCATTAAATCTTGTGCTGTAAAAGGAGAGCGAACTACAGGTAGTTGTCCATGAATAGGTGTTATCACCGTGTCGAACAAGAACTTTGAGTTATGCTTGTTTTTGTTGATCAAATCAGAGTAATAGGTCCACTTTGTAGCCAATAATGCATGATTATAGTCTAAGATAGCATCACGCCACGCAAGGTGGAATACTTCTAATTTTGAACGATGCCATTTCCGTTCTCAACCTCTTGCTTTATGCTTGAGGTCACGCAGCTAATCATTGAACCAAGGTGACTGTGTTTTGGGGGAACGCAGTTTCAACACAGGTGGTGCAATCATGTCGAATGTAGTTTTGAGCACTGAGTTTAAACTATCCACAAGTCTGTCTACTGACTGGGTATTTGCCAAATGTGAAGCTAAGACATCAGGCAGTCTAGCTTCGAGTTCAGAATTAGTTGAGGAGTTGATGCATCGCCGTAGTGATATATAAGTAGGGCTGCAGCTATCGATTACACTATGTAACACAATTTTTGTTCCTGGCTTCTAAGTGTTATATTTCAACTGCTTCTGTCTAAAGTCTATGGAAAAATGACTACATTCAGCACAAACTTTGATTTTATTTTTTTTTAACGTTCTAGAAAGTTCTAAAAGTTTCTTGAAATTTCTAGATAATTCTGGAAACTTCTAGAAAATTCTGGACAGTTCTAGCAGTTAAAGAATATTCTAGAAAACTACTCAGTAGTACTGAAGGCGAATCAAGAATCTTCTTAAAAACACACAAATTTCAAAATATCATTGTCCTGATCACAGAAGCAAAGTTTCTGTGGAATAACAGCTATTTTCTATTTATTTAAGGCATAACAGGTGAGGAAAACACACCGTGTACCCAGGAACAAAACAAAAATAAAAATTTGTTACATAGTGTTATTTTTGTAATCAATCAATCAATCAATCAATTTTTTTATATAGCGCCAAATCACAACAAACAGTTGCCCCAAGGCGCTTTATATTGTAAGGCAAGGCCATACAATAATTATGTAAAACCCCAACGGTCAAAACGACCCCCTGTGAGCAAGCACTTGGCTACAGTGGGAAGGAAAAACTCCCTTTTAACAGGAAGAAACCTCCAGCAGAACCAGGCTCAGGGAGGGGCAGTCTTCTGCTGGGACTGGTTGGGGCTGATTATTCAATATTATATCAATTATTCTGGCGATTAATCGAGTAATCTGATAAAAAGTACTTTTGTGTTTTTAAACAATAGTCCAGGGCTCTCCCTAAGCAATAGCACAATGTCGCTGTGCCAAAGTCTTGCATTTTGCTGAAATGGCGATGGGATGTGGCTTTCTGTTGTTTTTTTCCCCAACTTGTAAAATGTAACCATTTTGAGTTGTTTTTTAAGTTGAGTTTTTTTTTTTAAGGTGGGTGGACTGGATCCCTACCTGATTTTTTTTAATCCCTGTTTCTCTGCAATTCAGCAGATGCATTTCAGCAGGAGGCTGAACATGCAGCCTCGCAGTTACTGTTTTGTTACCGTGTTTGTGAAGTGTTGTGTGTTGCCAAGAAAAAGCAAAACAGTGCGAGTCTGAACAGCAGCCGGCTTAGACTGTGGGCACCCGGCCGTCAGGTAAATAGTCACTCAGCACGTGGAGCAGACCGTCTGTTTTTAATTACAGACAAACACACTGCTTCACTTTAAATGCACAGTCTATGTCAGATGATCAGTGTGGAGCCTCTTTCTCTTAAAAGGCTTTGTTTTACTCTGTGTCGCATTGGAAAGTGGTAGCTTTAAGGGCTAAATTATTAGCTGTTACACGGCCTAAGCGCATGCGCTAGTCTTCTTCTGTTGTTTTTCTGGGGACATTACAATGCCACACACAGGCCTGGAATATGTACTACAACATTTAAACGAAGCTTCGAGGCACAGAATTTGCCTCGATCATTATTGGTAATCGAATTATTCGAGTAATCATTTCAGCCCTATATATAAGGTTGTTGTTCCACTAAACACGGCAGCAAAACTGTAAACTTAATAAGTGAGTGATCAGAGACCACTGATGCAAGAGGCATGATGTCAATATTCGTGACAGCAATACCACATGTAAGAACCAAATCCAGGATATCAATCAACTTCAATCAACTTTTTTCTTATATAGCGCCAAATCACAACAAACAGTTGCCCCAAGGCGCTCCATATTGTAAGGCAAAGCCATACAATAATTATGAAAAACCCCAACGGTCAAAACGACCCCCTATGAGCAAGCACTTGGCCACAGTGGGAAGGAAAAACTCCCTTTTAACAGGAAGAAACCTCCAGCAGAACCAGGCTCAGGGAGGGGCAGTCTTCTGCTGAGACTGGTTGGGGCTGAGGGAAAAAAACAGGAAAAAGACATGCTGTGGAGGGGAGCAGAGATCAATCACTAATGATTAAATGCAGAGTGATGCATACAGAGCAAAAAGAGAAAGAAACAGTGCATCATGGGAACCCCCCCACAATCTACGTCTAAAGCAGCATAACCAAGGGATGGTTCAGGGTCACCCGATCCAGCCCTAACTATAAGCCTTAGCGAAAAGGAAAGTTTTAAGCCTAATCTTAAAAGTAGAGAGGGTGTCTGTCTCCCTGATCTGAATTGGGAGCTGGTTCCACAGGAGAGGAGCCTGAAAGCTGAAGGCTCTGCCTCCCATTCTACTCTTACAAACCCTAGGAACTACAAGTAAGCCCGCAGTCTGAGAGCGAAGCGCTCTAATGGGGTAATATGGTACTACGAGGTCCCTAAGATAAGATGGGACCTGATTATTCAAAACCTTATAAGTAAGAAGAAGAATTTTAAATTCTATTCTAGAATTAACAGGAAGCCAATGAAGAGAGGCCAACACGGGTGAGATATGCTCTCTCCTGCTAGTCCCCGTCAGTACTCTAGCTGCAGCATTCTGAACCAACTGAAGGCTTTTTAGGGAACTTTTAGGACAACCTGATAATAATGAATTACAATAGTCCAGCCTAGAGGAAATAAATGCATGAATTAGTTTTTCAGCATCACTCTGAGACAAGACCTTTCTGATTTTAGAGATATTGCGTAAATGCAAAAATGCAGTCCTACATATTTAATATGCGCTTTGAATGACATATCCTGATCAAAAATGACTCCAAGATTTCTCACAGTATTACTAGAGATCAGGGAAATGCCATCCAGAGTAACGATCTGGTTAGACACCATGCTTCTAAGATTTGTGGGGCCAAGTACAATAACTTCAGTTTTATCTGAGTTTAAAAGCAGGAAATTAGAGGTCATCCATGTCTTTATGTCTGTAAGACAATCCTGCAGTTTAGCTAATTGGTGTGTATCCTCTGGCTTCATGGATAGATAAAGCTGGGTATCATCTGCGTAACAATGAAAATTTAAGCAATACCGTCTAATAATACTGCCTAAGGGAAGCATGTATAAAGTGAATAAAATTGGTCCTAGCACAGAACCTTGTGGAACTCCATAATTAACTTTAGTCTGTGAAGAAGATTCCCCATTTACATGAACAAACTGTAATCTATTAGACAAATATGATTCAAACCACCGCAGCGCAGTGCCTTTAATACCTATGGCATGCTCTAATCTCTGTAATAAAATTTTATGGTCAACAGTATCAAAAGCAGCACTGAGGTCCAACAGAACAAGCACAGAGATAAGTCCACTGTCCGAAGCCATAAGAAGATCATTTGTAACCTTCACTAATGCTGTTTCTGTACTATGATGAATTCTAAAACCTGACTGAAACTCTTCAAATAGACCATTACTCTGCAAGAAATCAGTTAGCTGTTTTACAACTACCCTTTCAAGAATTTTGAGAGAAAAGGAAGGTTGGAGATTGTCCTATAATTAGCTAAGATAGCTGGGTCAAGTGATGGCTTTTTAAGTAATGGTTTAATTACTGCCACCTTAAAGGCCTGTGGTACATAACCAACTAACAAAGATAGATTGATCATATTTAAGATTGAAGCATTAAATAATGGTAGGACTTCCTTGAGCAGCCTGGCAGGAATGGGGTCTAATAAACATGTTGATGGTTTGGATGAAGTAACTAATGAAAATAACTCAGACAGAACAATCGGAGAGAAAGAGTCTAACCAAATACCGGCATCACTGAAAGCAGCCAAAGATAACGATACATCTTTGGGATGGTTATGAGTAATTTTTTCTCTAATAGTTAAAATTTTGTTAGCAAAGAAAGTCATGAAGTCATTACTAGTTAAAGTTAATGGAATACTCAGCTCAATAGAGCTCTGACTCTTTGTCAGCCTGGCTACAGTGCTGAAAAGAAACCTGAGGTTATTCTTATTTTCTTCAATTAGTGATGAGTAGAAAGATGTCCTAGCTTTACGGAGGGCTTTTTTATAGAGCAACAAACTCTTTTTCCAGGCTAAGTGAAGATCTTCTAAATTAGTGAGACGCCATTTCCTCTCCAACTTACGGGTTATCTGCTTTAAGCTACGAGTTTGTGAGTTATACCACGGAGTCAGACACTTCTGATTTAAAGCTCTTTTTTTCAGAGGAGCTACAGCATCCAAAGTTGTCTTCAAAGAGGATGTAAAACTATTGACGAGATACTCTAACTCCCTTACAGAGTTTAGGTAGCTACTCTGCTCTGTGTTGGTATATGACATTAGAGAACATAAAGAAGGAATCATATCCTTAAACTAGTTACAGCGCTTTCTGAAAGACTTCTAGTGTAATGAAACTTATTCCCCACTGCAGGGTAGTCCATCAGGGTAAATGTAAATGTTATTAAAAAATGATCAGACAGAAGGGAGTTTTCAGGGAATACTGTTAAGTCTTCTATTTCCATACCATAAGTCAGAACAAGATCTAAGATATGATTAAAGTGGTGGGTGGACTCATTTACTTTTTGAGCAAAATATTTCCACTAATGTGTGTCAAATCCCGAATACATTGCCGAAATCCTAATGCATCCACAATTTCCATAAATGATTTGCAGAGGGGATCAGAAGGCTTATTTATATGAACGTTAAAGTCACCAATGATCAGAATGTTATCTGCACTAGTTTGCAAGTTAGAGATGAACGCACAAAATTCATCTAAGAATTCAGAATATTGGTCAGGAGGCCTATATACAGTGACAAAGTAATACAGCTGATTTTTATTCTTCTGACCTTGGCAATGTGTAATATCCTGAGCGGAGCAGAGAATCAGATGCTCAAACGAGTTATATTTGTGATCCCCAACAGCTAACAAGCTAAACCTAGATTTAGAAATAAGAGCAACACCCTGCTTTGCTTCGCATCACGAGGGAAGTGACTAAATGTATATGCCAGTGGGCAGGCCTCATTTAAGGGGAGGACAGCTGTAAGTTTAAGCCAGGTTTCACATAACCCAATAATATCTAAGTGATGATCAATAATTAGATCATTGATCAACAATGATTTTGAGGACAGTGATCTTATGTTAATGAGACCCAGAATAAGGACCTCAGTGGGGTTGACAGTTGAACTGTTTGGGTTTAGGGGTGGTTCCAGAGTAGCATATTTAAGATGTCTAGAAGTAGGTTTAGGTTTGAGACATTCCATGTGCGTTGTAGGTAGCAGACACAAAATCTTTGATATTGCTGGAACAACTACTGGGCCATCCTCAATTTCAACATGATCCAATATAGTAATGGGTATTAAGTTTGCATAGCATATCCCTCTATGCTTTTTATGGACACGTCTACAGAAGCAGGCCACAGACTCAACTTGTTGAATTTCCCTCCCTGGCAGATAAACTGCACTATCACCATAGCGGATTTTCTGCATTAATTTTCCCGCTAAGCAAATGGATTCCACAATCCACATTTGTCATAAGCCTTGCAGGGTCTCTAATCACCTCGTCTGATGGATTCCTTGTTGTTTTCAGGGCGGTTAGCAAACCGTGCTGTGATGCAACAGGTTAAAACACTCTCGATGGAACAGTGATAAAAAGCCTTGAGCAGCTCAGCCGACAGGTTGTTCTTAAGTATTAGTAGAAAATAAAGCCTCTGGTGCCCCTTTTTGACCACAGCAGATGTGTTTACTTCCTTGTGCTTCTTGAAGTCAACTGATCTCTAGTTAGTTTTCTTGACATTCAGGGTCAGATTGTTTTCTGTGCACCATTCAACCAGCCTGTCAACTTCATCTCTACAGAAGTCATCAGCAAATTTTATGATTTTATTTGAGGAATGGGGGGGATGCAGTCTTATGTATAGATGGAATAAAGCAACGGACTTGTGGTGTGCCAGTGTTGAGAGACAGACTGGGGGATAGACATGGGCCCAGTCTGCCTGTGGGCAGTCAGACAGGAAGTCCTTAATCCATGCGCATGAAGTATTGTAAGGATGCACCCTTGCTAACTTATTTTGAGCAATGGAAACCCTGGTTGATGTCCCTATGAGCCTCCACTAGATCCCTACCATTGCACAATTACCTACTGTTAGCCAATGAAGAGGAAGAGGTTTAAGTGTATGACAGAATCTGGGGACAAATGGTGTATGAACAGGCCACACTGGGGGAAGAGTGAATCAACAGTGATTACATTTATGCAGACAAGGAGGGAGTGGCGGCGGTTGTTGTACTAACTGACAGTATGAGAACACTGTATGGTCTGGGGAACAGTGCTGAACCATGTCACCCTTTTGGTAGCCGCAGGGGGCAGGCAAAGAACCTGGGCCCCATGGTTAAATGAGCAGTGGCAAATCTGTGGACCCCTGTACAGAGGAAACATACCCTGGCCTACTGTCATGAGCTGGACATTTATCGTATACATACCGTCTGAATGCAGGACCATCAAGTGTTGGGAAAGTGTAGTGACACGGACCCACAACAGGGGGTGTAAATGAATGGACAATGGAAATGCAAAAAGATAATTTAATGTTGTGAAATGTGCACAACGGTATACAGATACGATTTTAGACAACAGTCAACTAAACAGCTGGTGACGTGTGGACAGGCTCAAGGATAGGAGACGCCTGTCCAGAGAAGAGTCGGGCCCCACACGATTTCCATGGCCAGTGGAGACCTGCAATACACCGGAGCCACCAAGTCCTGAGTCTCCAGGTGGCCACCGCCTCCAGCTGTCGGATCGGGTACTGCTGGCAGGAAGCACAGACAGATCAAGTGGGTGTGTGCGCACCCAGCAAACAGTTCAGCACAAACAGTCACAGTCCCTTCCGGAGCGAATAATCCACCACTCCGAGGAAACAGGAACGCTAAGTACGTGCAGCACCAATCGTATACTTAAGTGATAAGTGAGGAGTAGGAAACGCCGACTCCTTCCAACTTCCACCACCCAGCTCCAAGCTGCAAGTATACAGGGTTAACACTGCCAACTTAGTAACAAGAGAATGTGTGCGAACGGCACAGTAACGGCTGAGACGTTTACCTGTCGGGTAAGATGATTTCTCGGCAGGGATGTGGTGTCACTGCCAGGCTTTTATGGAGAAGGTGATGAATGATTGGTGATGAATGACAGCTGATGAGGTGTGATGACTGACAGCTGTCCGTAGGGGTTCCAGGAAGGCGGCTGTGTCCTCTGGTGCCTGAAGCCCGCTTTCAGGCAGGGCGCCCTCTGGTGTTAGGCCAGCAGTACCTCCTCTTCTGGCGGCCCACATAACAGGACCCCCCCTCAACGGGCACCTCCTGGCACACGACAAGGCTTGTCGGGATGGCGTTGGTAGAAGTCAGCCAGGAGGGCCGGGTCCAGGATGAAGCTCCTCTTCACCCAGGAGCGCTCCTCGGGTCCGTAACCCTCCCAGTCCACCAGATACTGGATCCCCCGGCCCTTCCGACGGACGTCCAGGAGCCTGCGCACGGTCCAAGCAGGCTCCCCGTCGATGAGCCGGGCAGGAGACGGCGCCGGTCCAGGGGTGCAGAGTTCCAAGGTGTGGTAGGGTTTGATGCGGGAGACATGAAAAACAGGATGAATCCGCAGTGACTGAGGACTTTGAGGATGGTGTATGGTCCAATGAATCGGTCCTTTAGTTTCTGGGACTCCACTTGAAGGGGGATGTCCTTGGTGGATAACCAAACCTCCTGCCCGGGCTGGTATGCAGGGGCCGGGGAACGCCGGCGGTCTGCATGGGCCTTGGCCCTCGTCCGGGCTTTAAGCAGGGCAAAGCGGGCAGTACGCCACACCCGACGGCACCTCCTTAGGTGGGCCTGGACCGAGGGCACACCAACCTCTCCCTCAACAAGCGGAAACAATGGGGGCTGGTACCCCAAACACACCTCAAATGGGGAGAGGCCGGTGGCAGATGAGACATGGCTGTTGTAAGCGTACTCGATCCAGGCCAGATGGTTACTCCAGGCCGTCGGGTGCGTGGAGGTCACGCAGCAGAGGGCCTGCTCCAAATCCTGGTTCGCCCGCTCTGCCTGTCCGTTCGTCTGGGGATGGTACCTGGACAAGAGGCTTACGGTGGCCCCCAGTTCCCTACAGAAACTCCTCCAGACTTGCGAGGAGAACTGGGGACCACGGTCAGAGACAGTGTCAGATGGAATCCCATGCAGACGCACGACATGGTGGACCAGGAGGTGTGCTGTCTCCTGGACCGTCGGGAGCTTCGGGAGGGCCACAAAGTGGGCCGCATTGGAGAACCGGTCCACTATCGTGAGGATGGTAGTCATGCCCTGAGACGGCGGGAGGCCCGTGACGAAGTCCAGGCCGATGTGGGACCAGGGGCGATGAGGCACAGGTAACGGCTGGAGGAGTCCTTGTGCACTGTGATGATCGGCCTTGCCCCTGGTGCAGATGGTACAGGCCTGGACATAATCCTGGACGTCGGCTTCCATAGACGCCCACCAGAAGCGCTGCCGGACCACTGCCACAGTTCTTCGCACCCCTGGGTGGCAGGAGAGCTTAGAACCATGACAGAAGGCCAGGACAGCAGCTCTGGCCTCTGGTGGGATGTACAGTTTGTTTTTCGGGCCAGTCCCCGGGTCCGGGTTCCGTGCCAGGTTCCGATGGTCCGTGAAAACCGTAAATGGCACTGCAGCTCCCTCCAACAGGTATCTCCACTCCTCAAGGGCCTCTTTCACCGCCAGAAGTTCCTGATTGCCGACGTCATAGTTCCTTTCAGCCGGGGTCAACCTGCGGGAAAAATAGGCACAAGGATGGAGAACCTTGTAGGACTCCCCACTCTGGGACAGCATGTCTCCTATCCCTGAGTCAGAGGCATCCACTTCAACTGCAAACTGGCGATTGGGATCGGGCTGCACCAGAACTGTTGCAGTCGAGAACCGGCGTTTCAACTCTCTAAACGCGGCTTTGCACCGATCCAACCAGGTGAAGGGGACTTTAGTGGAGGTTAGGGTCGTCAGGGGGCTAACTACCTGGCTGTAGCCCTTTATGAACCTCCGGTAGAAATTTGCAAAGCCGAGGAACTGCTGCAATTTCCTACGACTTGTCGGTTGGGGCTAATCTCTCACCGCCGCAACCTTGGCCGGATCAGGGGCGACGGAGTTGGAGGAGATTATGAACCCCAGGAAGGACAAAGAAGTGCGGTGGAACTCGCACTTCTCGCCCTTCACAAACAGCTGGTTCTCCAACAACCGCTGCAGGACCTGACGTACATGCTGCACATGAGTCTCAGGATCCGGGGAGAAGATGAGAATATCGTCAAGGTATACAAAGACAAACCGATGCAGGAAGTCCCGCAAGATGTCATTAACCAACGCTTGGAACGTCGGGGGCGCATTGGTGAGGCCGAACGGCATGACCAGGTACTCCAAGTGACCTAACGGGGTGTTAAATGCCGTCTTCCACTCGTGTCCCTCCCGGATCCGAACCAGATGATAAGCATTCCTAAGATCCAGTTTTGTGAAAATTTGGGCTCCATGCAAGGGCGTGAACACTGAATCTAACAGAGGTAACGGGTATCGGTTGCAAACCGTGATCTCGTTCAGCCCTCTGTAATCAATGCATGGACGGAGTCCGCCATCTTTCTTGCCCACAAAAAAGAAACCAGCACCCATCGATAGGTCTCCATTGATTCGCATTCCAGACGTGAGAGGTTGTACAGCCTGCTGGACAGGTACTCAGCGCCCGGTATCAAATCAATGGCACAATCGTTCGGACGGTGCGGGGGCAGCGTGAGTGCCAGATCCTTGCTGAAGACGTCAGCAAGGTCATGGTACTCGGCTGACACCGGCGCCAGATTGGGGGGGACTAGAACCTCCTCCTTAGCTGTCACACCGGGTGGAACCGAGGATCCTAAACACTCCCGGTGGCAGGTTTCGCTCCACTGCGTCACAACCCCAGACAGCCAATCAATCCGGGGATTGTGCTTTAACATCCATGGAAAACCCAAAATCACTCGGGAGGTAGAAGGTGTTACATAAAACACAATCTCCTCCCTGTGATTCCCAGACACAACCAATGTCACCGGCTGTGTCTGGTGTGTGATTAATGGGAGAAGGGTGCCATCTAGTGCCCGTACCGACAATGGTGACGGTAAGGCCACTAGAGGGAGCCCAACTTCCTTTGCCCATCTGCTGTCCAGCAGATTCCCCTCCGACCCTGTGTCCACCAGTGCTGGGGCGTGAAGGGTTAGATCCCCACTCAGGATCGTAACTGGGATGCGTGCGGATTTATGGGGTTTCCCCGCGTGAGTATTATGGCCCACCCTCAGCCCAGTCTCTAAGGGCGGGTGTTGTAGTTTAACCGCTTGGGGCAGTTCTTCTGTATGTGCTCACTCGAGCCACAGAAAAAACATTCCCCGCGGGCCAGCCTCCGTTGTCTGTTATTTGATTTCACTTTGGCCCTGCTCGTGTCCATAGCTTCGTCAGCAGGGGGAGCTGTAGCCACACGGAGCTCTCTGGCTGTGGAGTGTGGGGACGGCGGCACCCTTTCGGACCCGGAAGGAAGAGGGACGGCTCGTGCCCGGCCACGCCCTTCGCCCCACTCCCAATGATGTTCTTCTAGTCGGTTGTCTAACCATATAACCAGGTCGATAACCCCGTCAAAATCCCGCGGCTCATCCTTAGGCAGCAGATGCTCCTTCAGGAGCAGAGACAGTCCGTTTACAAAGGCGGCGCGGAGTGCAACAGTATTCCAGCCGGACCTCGCTGCCGCGATGCGGAAGTCGACTGCATACTCGGCTGCACTCCGACGCCCCTGTCTCATTGACAGCAGCACATTCAAAGCCTCTATTGGGGTGATCAAACACTTGTTTGAACTCCCGCACAAATCCAGCATATGTTAGGAGCCGTGAATTCTGCTCCCAGAGCGCTGTAGCCCAGGCGCGTGCCTCTCCTCGAAGCAGGTTTATTACATAAGCCACCCGGCTGGCATCAGACGCATACATGACGGGACGTTGTGCAAAGACGAGCGAACACTGGAAGTCTGCGCATGTCTCGACACAACCTCCGTACGGCTCCGGAGGGCTTATGTACGCCCCTCGGGATCCATGACGATTGGCCGAGAAATCCTGTTGGGAAAGTGTCCACGGACCCACAACAGGGGGCGTAAATGAACGGACAATGGAAATGCAAAAGATAATTTAATGTTGTAAAATGTGCACAACGGTATACAGATACGATTTTAGACAACAGTCAATTAAACAGTTGGTGACGTGTGGGCAGGCTCGAGGATAGGAGACGCCTGTCCAGAGAAGAGTTAGGCCCCACATGATTTCCACTGCCAGCGGAGACCTGCAATACACTGGAGCCGCCAAGTCCTGAGTCCTCAGGTGGCCACCACCTCCAGCTGTCGGATCGGGTACTGCTGGCAGGAAGCACAGACAGATCAAGTGGGTGTGTGCACACCCAGCAAACAGTTCAGCACAAACAGTCACAGTCCCTTCCTGAGGGAATAATCCACCACTCCGAGGAAACAGGAACGCTAAGTACGTGCAGCACCAATCGTATACTTAAGTGATAAGTGAGGAGTAGGAAACGCCGACTCCTTCCAACTTCCACCACCCAGCTCCAAGCTGCGAGTATACAGGGTTAACACTGCCAACTTAGTAACAACAGAATGTGTGCAAACGGCACAATAACAGCTGAGAAGTTTACCTGTCAGGTAAGACGATTTCTCGGCAGGGATGTGGTGTCACTGCCAGGCTTTTATGGAGAAGGTGATGAATGATTGGTGATGAATGACAGCTGATGAGGTGTGATGATTGACAGCTGTCCGTAGGGGTTCCAGGAAGGCAGCTGCGCCCTCTGGTGCCTGAAGCCCGCTTTCAAGGCAGGGCGCCCTCTGGTGTTGGGCCAGCAGTACCTCCTCTTCTGGCGGCCCACATAACACTCAAGGCTATGATAAAAAACTCTTGCCTCGTACTCATAGCAGAAAGAATACTGACTCCCCTTGGGCTGGGCCAAGGGTGCCATGGATGTGGATAAATGCACCTCCGTGGACCATATCAAGCTGCAACTAAAACCAAACAAACCACTCATTCACGTGAAGCAGTATTCTGTCAGTGAATAAACTGGAAAGCATAAGGGGCACCATCCGTGGGTTGATGGAGGGCGGGGGTCTTGGTGGAGTGTCACTCTCTATATAACACCCCCCTCAACCCTGTGGTGAAAACAGGGAAGACCAATTACTGGCTGGTCCATGATCGAAGAATGATCAATGAGGCTCTGGTGACACACCCAGTCCATACACTATGCTCACCAATGTGGAGGCGAAGTACAAGTGGTTCACTGTGTTGGATTTGTCCAGTGTATTTTTTTTGTGTGCCCATAACCATAGCTAGCCAACCCTACTTTGCCTTCATGTATGAGGGTAGACAGTAGACCTACACTGGGCTGCCACAAGGACTTTGTGAGAGCCCATCACTCTTTAATGATGTGATGAGAAAACTTCGAGAATTTGAGGCTGAATTGTATGAGCGGACCTGTGTGCTACAATACGTGGATAACATCCTGATTGCAGACACCTCGGAGCAGGTGACCACACAGACAACTACAACTATAGCCTTCTTAAAATGGTTATGTGCGAAAGATTTTAAGGTGTCTAGGTAAAAATTACAACTGGTAAGGCAGAGAGTGTCTTTCTTGGGAAGAGTGGTCTCCAACAGAGAATTGGGAATGACTGCACAACATAAGGATGACATCCTAAATCACTCCAAACCACATACAGTCTGCAAGATGATGTCCTTCCTACGTCTGTGAACTATAACAAAAACTTTGTCCCCGACTACACTGAAATGGTGGCCCCACTGAGGAAACTCAAAACAAAAGCAGGAAACGCAGCCTATAAAACCAACCTAGAGTGGGACCAGGCTGCAGATGAAGCTTTCATTACACTGAAACAGCAACTGTGCAGGGCCTCTGAATTAGCAACACCTGATCTCTGCAAACCATTTCATTTAGATGTGATGGAAAACAATCAACCAGGCACTATGTGAAAGAGATATGTGCTATTACAGCAAACAATTGGATCCAGTTGAGATCAGACAGAATGCATGTACCAGGGGAGCGTGTGCAATTGCACTCGCCATCAAAAGGGTCTTACACATCACGTGTAACCAAGAAATGTACAACCCCAACAACAATGAAGTTGGGACGTTGTGTAAAATGTAAATAAAAACAGAATCCAATGATTTTCAAATCCTCTTCAACCTATATTCAATTGAATACACCACAAAGACAAGATATTTAATGTTCAAACTGATAGATTTTATTGTTTTTGTGTAAATATTTGCTCATTTTGAAATGGATGCCTGCAACATGTTTCAAAAGCTGGGACAGTGTTATGTTTACCACTGTGTTACATTACCTTTCCTTCTAACAACACTCAATAAGTGTTTGGGAACTGAGGACACTAAATGTTGAAGCTTTGTCGGTGGAATTCTTTACCATTCTTGCTTGATGTACGATTTCAGTTGTTCAACAGTCTGGGGTCTCCGTTGTCATATTTGGCGCTTCAAAATGCACCACACATTTTCAGTGGGCGACAGGTCTGGAGTGCAGGCAGGTCTGTCTAGTACCTGCACTCTTACTACGAAGCTACGCTGCTGGAACATGTGCAGAATGTGTCTTGGCATTGTCTTGCTGAAATAAGCAGGGACGTCCCTGAAAAAGACGTTGCTTGGATGGCAGCATGTGTTGCTCCAAAACCTGGATGTACCTTTCAACACTGATGGTGCCATCACAGATGTGTAAGTTGTCCATGCCATGGGCACTAACACCCCCATACCATCACAGATGTGTAAGTTGTCCATGCCATGGGCACTAACACCCCCCCATACCATCACAGATGTGTAAGTTGTCCATGCCATGGGCACTAACACACCCTCATACCATCACAGATGCTGGCTTTTGAACTTTGTGCTGGTAACAATCTGGATGGTCTTTTTCCTCTTTTGTCCAGAAGACACAACGTCCATGATTTCCAAAAACAATTTAAAATGTGGACTCATTAGACCACAGCACACTTTTCCACTTTGCGTCTGTCCATTTCAAATGAGCTCGGGCCCAGAGAAGGCGGCGGTGTTTCTGGATGTTGTTGATGTTTGGCTTTCACTTTGCATGGTAGAGTTTTGCACTTGTAGATGTAGCGATGAATTGTGTTAACTGACAATGTTTTTTTTTTTTTAAGTGTTCCTGAGCCCACGCGGTAAGATCCTTTACACAATGTTGTTTTTTTTAATGCAGTACCGCCTGAGGGATCGAAGGTCACGGGCATTCAATGTTGGTTTTCAGCCTTGCTGCTTACATGTAGAAAGTTCTCCAGATTCTCTGAATCTTCTGATTATGGACTGTAGATGATGGAATCCCTAAATTCCTTGTAATTGAATGTTGAGAAACATTGTTTTTAAACTGTTGGACTATTTTTTCACTCATTTGTTCACAAAGTGGTGATCCTCACCCCATCTTTGCTTATGAATGGCTGAGCCTTTTGGGGATGCTCCTTTTATACCCAATCATGACACTCACCTGTTTCCATTTAACCTGCTCACCTGTGGAATGTTTCCAAACAGGTGTTCTTTGAGCATTCATCAACTTTCCCAGTCTTTTGTTGCCCCGTCCCAACTTTTTTGAAATGTGTTGCAGGCATCCATTTCAAAATGAGCAAATATTTGCACAAAAACAATAAAGTCTATCAGTTTGATCATTAAATATCTTGTCTTTGTGGTGTATTCAATTGAATATAGGTTGAAGAGGATTTACAAAGCACTGTATTCTGTTTGTATTTACATTTCACACAATGTCCCAACTTCATTGGAACTGGGGTTGTATGTGCACTCTGACCATTCTGTTACATCCTTCATGTCCAGCAGGACGTTTACATGGTCACTCCAAAGGACACACAAGCTGATAAACCTACTGAACCAGGAAAACCTACATTATCTAAAAACCACAACCAGCCCATAATTGTGAACACTTGGCTGAAGAAGAAATAACAACCAAATTGTGCTGTCTGAACTGTCGAGGTCTATTTTACTGACGTGCTTTGACCCCCAGACGAGATAGTGGCCTCCTATGCAGTGTGTGACTAGAAGGAGAGAGCATATCTCACCCATATTGGCCTCTCTTCATTGGCTTCCTGTTAATTCTAGAATAGAATTTAAAATTCTTCTTCTTACTTATAAGGTTTTGAATAATCAGGTCCCATCTTATCTTAGGGACCTCGTAGTACCATATCACCCCAATAGAGCGCTTTGCTCTCAGACTGCAGGCTTACTTGTAGTTCCTATGGTTTGTAAGAGTAGAATGGGAGGCAGAGCCTTCAGCTTTCAGGCTCCTCTCCTGTGGAACCAGCTCCCAATTCAGATCAGGGAGACAGACACCTTCTCTACTTTTAAGATTAGGCTTAAAACTTTCCTTTTTGCTAAAGCTTATAGTTAGGGCTGGATCAGGTGACCCTGAACCATCCCTTAGTTATGCTGCTATAGACGTAGACTGCTGGGGGGTTCCCATGATGCACTGTTTCTTTCTCTTTTTGCTCTGTATGCACCACTCTGCATTTAATCATTAGTGATCGATCTCTGCTCCCCTCCACAGCATGTCGTTTTCCTGGTTCTCTCCCTCAGCCCCAACCAGTCCCAGCAGAAGACTGCCCCTCCCTGAGCCTGGTTCTGCTGGAGGTTTCTTCCTGTTAAAAGGGAGTTTTTCCTTCCCACTGTAGCCAAGTGCTTGCTCATAGGGGGTCGTTTTGACCGTTGGAGTTTTTCTGTAATTATTGTATGGCTTTGCCTTACAATATAAAGCGCCTTGGGGCAACTGTTTGTTGTGATTTGGCGCTATATAAATAAAATTGATTTGATTTGAAATGTCTCAAACAGCAATAATTAACTATTGGTCAGTTTCTTCAGTCACAGTATTTCTGAAATATGAGTTGATCAATAAAATATACTTTATCACTGCCAATAAATTATCTTTAATCTATTGAAACGTTCATCTTCCTTTGATCCATTATTGTGAAAACCCTGAGGAAGCTGTTCCAGTCAATCAACAACACTCATCATATTGACCCCAACCAAGAAGTGCAGTTCCTTGACTGGCCACTTGAGGCTTCAAAATGGAGCGCATTCCCATCGAAGCCCATTTTAAAAGGTCTAACTTCAGAGCAGAACTAAACATGTTTCCAGCCTGCTCCAAAGAATGGTTTTGGTCTCTCCAGATAGGTTCCTTCTCCATGACAACTGTACGGGGTGAATTTTTGCTTTGAGTGACAGCGGCTGAATGCAACTCTTCCGGCTGTAACGGAGCCACTTGCTGTTGTGTCTGTAGTATTTTATTACAAACACCTAAAATAATCTGTCTCATGCGGTGAAACGTCCTAATGGATCGTCGAAGACAGGGGTCACAACCTGCGGCTCTTTAAGCCCTCCACAGCAGCTCCATGTCCAATGTTTTTTTTATTCATCCTGTGCGGCAGCGTCTTCTAATTTGAAAATCTCGAGGATTTCAGACTGAGTGACGTTGTGACGTAACTGTAACACCTTTGCAGTCAACCAATCAGACGGCGTATGTTGACGAAGGCGATAACTTTGTTTTTGGACTCAGACGGTACATTCTGCTGAGTGAGGGTGAGAACATCAGAGCAGTGAGAGAGCGAGCGCGGAGCAGAGACAGAGGACTTTAACCCGAGTGTGGAGCAAAAAAAAAAAAAAGTTAACACTTTTCTTTATAGCAGTTCTGTCATTTCAGAAATGCAACAGAAACAACCACAAATCAGAAAAAGTCTGTCTTGTTGAACACTTAAATCACTAGACCAACAAGATTTTTAGCTAGACATCGGTGTAGCAGGGAAAAATAGGTCAATGGTTACTGGGCCGCGTCCTCGGACCAGTCGATTTCTCCGCCCCGTCACCCTGTGGTGTGTTTGGACCTGAGCGAGGGGAGGACCCACAGTAACTGTTACACGCCCGAAAACCTGCTCAGGCACACAACACCACGCAAACGAGCTAATGTTTGCACCGAAAACTGACTAGAACCATCAGATGCTAACAGGTATCTCATAACGTGAAGCTAATGGGCTAATGTTAGCATGAGCCAAGCGCCTCCACGTAAAGTGTAGGTGACATGATGTGGATTTTTTTTTTTTTTTTGAGTATTTAATACTAAAATGAAACAACCATTTGAAATGAATGCTTTCTTGGTGTGCGGTTAGAGAAAAAAAACAGGAACTTCCGGGTGAGTCAGGAAATTGGAGGAGGAGGAAGTGACATCAGCAGGACAACCATAGTTTTAGCAGTCCCATTTGTTTTGTTAGCAATCTGACGTATTTCTGTGAGTAAGTGCTTCATTTCTGGAGCTTGGTCCCAGCTCTCTGCAGGTCATTCATCAGGTTCCTCCATGTAGTTCTGGGATTTTTGTTCACTGTTATCATCATTTTGACCCCACAGGATGAGATCTTGCGTGGAGCCCCAGATGGAGGGAGATCATCAATGGTCTTGTATGTCTTCCATTTTCTTCAATTGCTCCCACAGTTGATTTATTCACACCAACCTGCTTGACTATTGTAGATTCACTCTTTCCAGCCTGGTGCACATCTACAATGTTCTTCCTGGTGTCCTTCGACAGCTCTTTGGTCTTGGCCATGGTTGAGATTAGAGTCTGACTGTTTGAGGCTGTGGACAGGTGTCTTTTATACAGATAACGAGTTCCAACAGGTGCCATTAATACAGGTAACAGGTGGAGGACAGAAGAGCTTCTTAAAGAAGAAGTTACAGGTCTGTGAGAGCCAGAAATCTTGTTTGTGGGTGACCAAATACTTATTTTTCACCATAATTTACAAATAAATTCTTTAAAAATCCTACAATGTGATTTCCTGATATTTTTTTCTCATTTTGTCTCTTATAGTTGAAGTGTACCTATGATGAAAATTACAGACCTCTCTCATCTTTCTAAGTCGGAGAACGTGCACAATCAGGGACTGACTGAATACTTTTTTACCCCACTGTATGTGGGTCAGCCAGCGACTCATCCACCCTGTCGTCCGCACATTCTGAAGACAGCTGTTTTGACACTGTCCCATTGAGGAGGGTGCGACTTCAGCTGGAACCAGACGTCTGACAGCTGCAGACCAGCAGGCTAAACACGCTACTTTTTTCACATGCTTTGAACGCTGTGGCTTAAAGAAATGATGCTGCTAATTGATGGATTTTCACAGGCTATGGACAGCCAGGTTTCCACCGGGTGGTTTGGGTATTATACGTGTCAGAACGGCTGAGTCTGGCTTGGTTTGCATTTCCACCACAGGCAGAAACCTTTTGATCGGCAAATGGAACACATAATGACAAGCACGGTGTTGTGCAACCTCTCCACTCCACATGGAGGCCAAACTGAGTATTTTCACATTACTTGTTTTTTCCTTTGTGGCTCATGAGAGGATTTCATCGCCAGCGGACAGAATATACTGCTTGTGGTAACAGACATTAATGAATGAGGCGCTGCGAGTCTTTCAACGGGTAGTGCAGGGTGAGGCCCGGTGGAAGAAGAGATTACTACGCTCACAGCAGAAACTCGAACCAGCACCCACAGACACCCAATTAACAGATTACACCCGTGCCGGTCTTGGATCGGCCCAGCCACACCAGGCGCTGCAACCTGATGGATGACCTCTGGTGCAGAAACCATGATCTGATGGAGCAACTGTGGCACAAAGTGACGGTGTCACAGAGGGACCTTTCTTCAGCTAGGACAAGGAATTAAAGTCTTTTCAGACGTTGTTTTCCAAACTCAGGCTTTATGTGGAGGCTTGCTGCATGGGAACATGTACACTCACTTATCGTTTCCTCTTACAGAGTACTTCACATTTCTGTACGTCACAAAAACGTGCACCCCAGACATGACATACCAATGATGCAGGGCAGCTGTTTACAGAATGTCAGTGGTTAAGGTATAGTCAAGATTAGGGATGGATATCAGGAACCGGTTCTTTTCGGGTATCATTAAGAAATGATTTAATCAATAGCCTTTTTGCTTAACGATTCCCTTATCAATCCTTCAGAGCGACCATTGTATTTGAGGGTGTTTTATCGGGAAAATGATCATTTCATTGCTTTGAACCTTGAACCAGTTAAGCCATGCTTCGGTCTGCTGCTTCGCTGGTTCATTGTTTCATCCTCTTTAGAAGCGGCAACTCTGCTTCTTAACTCCTCTGAAAGCCATTAAAATATGTCAATCATGAGTCACTTTTGTGCAGATTAAAGTCACGAACTGGGACTCCTGTCTTGTTGCAAGAAAGAATCAAGAATCGTCCTCCTTTTCGTTGCTCCAAACGCTGCGTCACTTTGTGCTAAGTCGAGTCCGCTCGGAATTTATAACTTCAAAGTGAATCGCTGTTTAAATCAAATGGCACCTCTTTCCAAACGTTGTAATACAAACAAACCGCAATCGATCAAAATGTTTTTTTTTTCCCTCCCAAAATGAGATGTTCTGCGCTGACGTGCAGCAGCCGGCTGAGCTCAGATCAGAGGTACGGAGAGACATTCATGCCAATAATGTCTGAAAGGAAATGCTTTTGACAACAACTACAGATTTTGTTTATTTCTATTTATGTCCAGAGATCAAGGATCCAGTGACCAATTACATATTTATTTACTTTAAGACTCAATAAAATGTTGACACAGAAAACCTGTAAAGCCTACTTTTAGTAGACAGAAAATTCACAGGAGGCATTGATAAGGGAATCGATAAGGAATCGGATCGATAAGCGGAATCGATAGATAAAATCTTAATACCCATCCCTAGTAGTTACTATTTAGTCTTTGAATGTATTTGATACCAGGTCCTTTAGTGATACACAGACATGGTACGTCAGGATTTGTGTACGTCACGCTCGACAGCATTCCAGCTGTGACAGAACCAGCCTGGAACTATGCCATGAGTTAGGGTGCACTGTTGGTTGGTTCTCACAATACATCTCGGTTTGAACACGTCAAGCAGTAGCTAGCTAACAGTTCCAACAAATCTCTCAGTTGCTGTACGTCACGTTTTTGTGTACATCCCATTTTTGTGTATCTTCTATTGGACCAGAAATACAGACATGCTGTTTGAAGAGTATTGGTTTTATGGAAGTAGACTACTTAAAATATGGTGCAAGAATCTTCAAAAATGCATTTTTTTTTTTTTTTTGCCCGCGACAAGGCACTCTGAATGAATTCAGCTGTGTGTCCACAGTGAGCAGGTATTAAGCTCTGAAACTTGACAGGTTAGTAGTCCAAACAGTACCCTTTAAAATCCATGACATATTTCAAGGTAATTCATGGTGGCCAGAATCTGTACACGCTCCCATGCTCTGAGCCTGGATATGTTTTCATCAGACTGCGATGATGAATCTCACTGAAACAAACAGCTAAGACTTTATATTTACTCCATGTGTGAATGGGTTTAATATTTAATAATAGCATGTTTATAACACTACTAACAGTACACTAACTGTATTCAAGAAGAAAACAAGATTTATTTTAAAAATAGCTGATATTTTCAGTCCCTCACAGGTGCTGTCTCATGTTTCAGATTTGAAATGTATGTATCTTTGTAAGGCAGAAAAAAATTGTTTAAAAAAAACCTGCATCCTTATCACTTTTTTCTAATGTCAAGGATGGCAATCTAACTTTTTTAATGGGGCCTTATCAGTCAATTATGATCAAAGAGCTGGCAAAAACACACACACAGTTGAACACAGTTTATCATCTCTGCCCGCATGCCGAAATTGGACCGCGTCAACTTTTAAATTTTTTATAATCATCTTTCTGTGTTCTGAACTCTGCCAATATCATCACTAGTGTCAGACTGAAGGTTTTCCTCCATCACTGTGGTCTATATGTGGCTCAAAACGATGCGGCTGTGTACCCACAGCTTCTTCAGAATCACCTTCAGACTGGACTTAAAGAAAAACGCTCCACACTGGAAAACAATTCATCTGAAAACACCTCGACCTCCAACGTGATTACGATCAATCTGGGCTTGAATCAGCAGGTCCCATTCTCCCGATGACATCACAACAATATGGCTGTGGCTGAGGCCTGAAATAGAGCGCAGGCTTCAGACAGCTGTTTATCCTTCATCTGTGCACTTATGTTCAGGATTTTTTACAATATCAACATTTCATCATTTTTAGCAGTTATTTGTGCACATTTTTTGGTGTCACCTACACTTTAAAAACAAAACTAGGCTGAGTTAAAAGTCTGCTTCGACAATTCTTACTGCACATCTTCAGGTACTTTTACAGGTTGACTGAACTGCGTGGGTTTGCATTTTTCACAGGGGAGACAGACACACAGATGTGGCTCTAAAAACAGAAATTAGAACGTGCATAAAAGTACATGTGGATCTGAGCTGGGGGACCAGTAAACTACGGGAACCTCAGTACTCCAGAAGGATCTGGAAAACAACGACATTTATAGCACCATAATATCATCTCTGACTTCAAGCTTCATGTTCACAAAGATTTCTGCAAAAAAAAAAAAAAAAAAAAAAAGGGTGATGACAGTAATGTGACATCACAAAGGTCTTTTTTTTTTTAAGGCCTCAGATTCGCTCGTCGGTATGACTGAATCTGGCTCCTTTCCTCTCTGGCACAAATCAGCAGTCAGACTCACCTACATGGACCACGGCGGACTCGCAGAGCGCACCGGACTCACCGGCGTGGATCACGGCGGACTCGCCGAGCGCACCAGACTCACCAGCTTGAAAGCGGCATGCTGGCATTGTTTGGCTGCAGTCAGGTGTGTAGACGTCCATTCAATATCTGCTGAAGTGAAGGCCGGTGACACAAGGGGTGTGCAGAGCAAACCCAGCTCGCCGAGGACAGGGCAAAGAAAGAAAACACTTAAGCGGCTGTGTGAGCAAACAGCTTTAACGTGTTCTGAAAGTCAGTGAGCCCTCTTATAAAAGTGTCCCATTCTCACTTTTAATGAGAACAACACAGCAGTTTGGTACAAAATGCGAACGGTGCCCAGCGCCCCTCGGCGCTGAAAATGGTGGGCCTTGGGCCCCGTGTTTTTAATATTTACTGACATATCACTAAGCCCTTTTGTATGCAGGCATCGACATTAATGCTTGTCTGATTGTCTGGGACAAGTGGCATTTTTTTGGTTTAAAACGTTCACATTCTTTATTTTCATCGCTCTGAACCAAAATACCTGACCGCTGCCTTTTTGTTTTCTCATTTACATCACGTCTTGTGTCGCACCTCGTGAGAAAGCGTCTTTGGTTTTTCCCACCACTCTCCACGTAGCGGACAATCGGAAAACATGATATCAATGTGTGCGTGAGACCACTGTATGGAGTGTGTGTTCGTAGTAGAGTCTGACATTTTTTCGGAAATCCCACAGGTCATGGGATTCCCGTGGGATTCCCACAGGATGGGAGTCATCTTTACTATTTATCACGTGATTGGGACGTACAGGATTAAAAATTCATTCAGGCTGTTATTGAAAGGCCCAGTCACATGGCACTTAACGAAGGATGACGAAGCCCTGACAAAACAAGAAATCTGAACTTTCGTTGCCTGTCGTCGCCATCGTTTAACCTTCGAGCAGCCTCATTCCTGCATCTGGCGATTCGTCAGGATTTTTAAACTTGAAAAATTTGAACGAAGGGCAACGAAAACCTCAATTCGTCTGTTTCGTTTTGCTGTCGTTCTTGATGTTTTTTAATCGTTTGTGTAGTTTTTGTAACGTTATTGTTTAATGTGACTTCATTGGAGCAGCTGAATGTTTTCACAGCGCAGAAGCCGGTTTGTGAGCGCTGAGGCTGCTGCTGTTTCATGTACCGTCGGAAATTACAGGACAAACTCAGCCTGCTTGCTTGGATTTTTTTATCTGTGTGGGGGGTCAGCTTCAATGGGCTCAGGCACCTTACATAGGCCAGAATTAATCTTTTGTGTGGATACAATGAATTATTTTGCCACAAGCAACTGCTGAATTTGAAACAAAAAAGTTGTGTAATTTCCGACAGTACTTGAATGCAGCATCAGTGGCAGCAGCAGCAGCTCCTGCGTGCGCTTATTATTTTGTATTAAATATAACAATCTGAGTGTAGGAATGATAATCCAGTCCTTCTGTACATGTGACAACAGGTAGATGAATCAAAATGATGATATAAAGAGCTGTTCTGAAGGAAGAATTCACGTTGTGGATCAGTGATCAGCTGGTGGAAATAACCGCACGTGAGTCAATGTGCACGTCCACTCCATCTGATAATGATGGAGATGATCCCTCTTTTGTTCTGGACGAGGAACCAGAGCAGGTGGTCCACCGACGTGCACACAGATCTCCACAGCGTCTGTTTGCAGTTTCTTCAGGACTCAGGTGCTATGGAACTCACAGATGCAGACACACACTGCTCCAGCTGTGGCATTTCATTAAAAGCGTCGAGATCGTTAGCTTCGGTTTTGTTAATTTCCTCTTTCATCCCTTTTGCGCTCTTGCTTCGCAGACTGTTCGGTGATAAAAGCTCTTTCGTCCACCTTTTCTCAACGAATTGTGACTTTTTTTTTTACTTTTCCCTTTGTTCAGGAATCGTCGTGTGCCGTGTGACTGGGCCATAACAAAGATATTTATTTTAGATGACTTAATGTAGTTGTTTAATGTTCAAGCACAAACGTGACTGAGGAGGAGAAAAAAAAAAAAAAGAGGAAATTAACTGAATTTTTGTTTTTCAAAATTAGGCTACAGCTGTTTCATTTATTTCAAAGTAAGTTACCGCTTATTATTTTAAAAATCACGAGTCAAATCAGTCTGCATTGTTCAGTTTTTCCTGCACGTTTGTGTATTTTTTCCTTCTTTAAAAGAGTTTGTTTTTTTTGTGTTTGTTCTACTACAAAGTTTAAAAAAAAAAAACAATAAAATGTTAACACTCTTCCTTATAGCAGTTCTTTAATTCCAGAAATGGAACAGAAACAACCACAAATAAAAAAAGTAGGGACTGTATGTAAAATGAAGATAAAAATAAAAATGCTGCACTATTCCCAGTTTCTCCACTCACACCCACAGAAGCCAAACATTCTTTCAAAGTTGTGTCTTTGTGGCTTCCCTCACTTATCTTCTTCCAGCATGGACATTTAGTTTCTTCCATTAATAATAAACTGCTCTGTCCCAACCTTTTTTTTTTTTTATTGGAAAATGCTGCAAGCCTCAAATGTAGGAATGGATATATATTAACAAAAAAATAAATAAAAATAAAGCTGACCTCACAAAACATGAAATATGTTGGTTTCATACAGTCTGCAGTTACAGAAATAGAAGACAAAGTAAATGTCAGGATCATTACGTGTCCATCACCACCACATTTTGAAAAACTATTAAGACCACAGGCCATGCATCATTTATGTTTTGTGTCTTTTAGTGACTTTTTTTTATTTTTAGTTGGATTAAGGCAATAAGTGCCTCCCTGTATTACCACAGATGAACTGTTTCTGTTGCCACATCTTCTGAAATAAAACTGCTAAATTTTACCACCCACACAGGAGAGTGACAGTATTAACTTTTTCATGAAGTGATATGTCACAGCAAAGTAGATGTGATAAATAATTAATCTGAATCTCAGTCCCAGAAAATGTTGAAATGTAATGATTTTTCTATTTCAGCAGCAGCATTTTTCTACTATACAGGACCAAATTGGTGGGAGCTACTTATCCTTCATAACAAATCTTTTATTTTGGGTTTCTAAAATCAACACATGGTCAAGAAATATACATATAGATTGTTAGATTCTTAATTCTGTGATACTCAAAGTTCCAAAAAGAATCTTCTCACTTGCCAATTGATCCCACTTTACTGTAGCTGGTAGCTTCTTAGTGCCAATATAAAAATGGTTTGTTTGACACGACTCACTGGTTTGATTAAAACATTGTAATGGAAAAGTCCAAGGAGCTCAGTGCACATTTGATAAGTGGGACTGTAGATTTACACAAATCCATTCTTGAGGAGCCATTTCTAAGCAAATTCCAAAATCATTATTTTTATACAATTATACAAAATACAATTTAAGAGAATGTGTAGGCATTTTGCTAAGGTCTAGAAGGAGGCCCAAAGTTTTACCCTTCGCAAGAAGGAAACTGTTTTCGATGGTTTGAACATCCTTGGAACTATCAAGACACAGCAGACCTGTCAGGAACTGGAAGGTAGTGGAAAAGGATTTTTTGCAAGATTTATATCATGATGGAAGATCATGATAGAAGGAGAGAGCATATCTCACCCATATTGGCCTCTCTTCATTGGCTTCCTGTTAATTCTAGAATAGAATTTAAAATTCTTCTTCTTACTTATAAGGTTTTGAATAATCAGGTCCCATCTTATCTTAGGAACCTCGTAGTACCATATCACCCCAATAGAGCGCTTCGCTCTCAGACTGCAGGCTTACTTGTAGTTCCTAGGGTTTGTAAGAGTAGAATGGGAGGCAGAGCCTTCAGCTTTCAGACTCCTCTCCTGTGGAACCAGCTCCCAATTCAGATCAGGGAGACAGACACCCTCTCTACTTTTAAGATTAGGCTTAAAACTTTCCTTTTTGCTAAAGCTTATAGTTAGGGCTGGATCAGGTGACCCTGAACCATCCCTTAGTTATGCTGCTATAGACGTAGACTGCTGGGGGGTTCCCATGATGCACTGTTTCTTTCTCTTTTTGCTCTGTATGCACCACTCTGCATTTAATCATTATTGATCGATCTCTGCTCCCCTACAGCATGTCTTTTTCCTGGTTCTCTCCCTCAGCCCCAACCAGTACCAGCAGAAGACTGCCCCTCCCTGAGCCTGGTTCTGCTGGAGGTTTCTTCCTGTTAAAAGGGAGTTTTTCCTTCCCACTGTAGCCAAGTGCTTGCTCACAGGGGGTCGTTTTGACCGTTGGGTTTTACATAATTATTGTATGGCCTTGCCTTACAATATAAAGCGCCTTGGGGCAACTGTTTGTTGTGATTTGGCGCTATATAAAAAAAAATTGATTGATTGATTGATTGATTGATCAGCTGCAATTCTTATGTTGGAATATTAAAGTACAAACAAAAGAAGTATGACACGTTTTTATTAAGTGACAAGTCAGAGCAAAGTAGATGTGATAAATATTTAATCTGAATCTCAGTCCCAGAAAATGTTGAAATGTAATGATTTTTCTATTTCAGCTGCAATTCTTATGTTGGAATATTAAAGTTAAAGTACTGACAAACAAAAGAAGTATGACAGGTTTTTATTATGTGAAAAGTCAGAGCAAACTACATGTGATTAAATATTTAATTTCAATCTCACTCACAGGTTGTCCGGACAACCAGCTTTTCCTATAGGAAAAGTCAACTGCCAGGGTTACTTGTCCTATGGACAAGTACACTAAAAAGCTTAATGTCAACACCTGGTATGCATATGTGATGTGTAAATCTGCGTACACACTAAGGAGATTATGAAACACTTTCATAATCTCCTTAGTGTGTACGCAGTTTTTTTTTTTTTAATCCTTTAGTTTGAATGAAACACAAAGATTAATGTTTGTAAAACTCCGTGTGTGTGTGTGTGTGTGCTGTTGTTGGTCACCGCACTGTGAGACGACACAGACGCTGTTGATGTGTCAAAACAGCTTTTGGACACATGCAGGGTTATGACAGCGGGTTAGTTGGTATGTTTAAAGTGTTACTGACACGGGCCGTGGCTCAGCTTGAATCAGCGCCTGTGTAAGGGACAAACGTTTCACTGAAGTGTCCAGACAGCATGACATCCTGCTGTCCACTGCAAAGGACATTCCATTAAAAAAGTTAGAATAATAACGCTTCTGAAAAGTTGAATAGATTTCCCACACGGTCCACATCCTTTCTGGGCAGGTCCATCTTTGCACTCTGCGCAGAAGAAAAACACGCCGCTCGCTTCCTGTAAAGCCTCAGAGAGTTGTGTGAGATGGCGGCCGTGTGCAGGAAACTCCTGTTTTTCAGCTCTCTTGTCATTTCTCTGAATTTCTGTGGCTGGAGGGACACTGGTCTTCTGTCTTATTGGGGGTTTGTCTGGTGACTTCACACAGAGAGCAGTTTGTAGCTGGCTGAGAGGTGGCGCCACATGTCCTGCAGCGGACCAAATGCCAACCGCCAGGACCGCGTGACTCAGGTGGACAAAAAGGATTTACAGCAACATCTTAGCCAGACAGGAAACTTTAAAACTTTATTTGTTCCTTCTCCAGCTTCTGTTGTTTTTCTGGTTTAATTTTTCATTTCCATTTTAACTGTAAATCAGGGTTTTTGTGGTAGTTTTGTTTATTTTGCAGTATGAATAATCATTAACGTCTGTATTATTGGGTTTTTCTTTGCCTTTATCTTCAGGTCCTGTTTCAATGAAGCCTAAGTAAAACATGTTGAAAAATCATATTTATAGAAGTACACATAATTCAAGAACATGGCTACTGCTACATTACCGTTATAAAAAAAAGAAGCAGCAGCTGAAGTTCTACTTACTTTCCTGGAAAATCCATCGATGCCACCAAAGATAATCACTCCAAATCTGTGAAGTGATAAAATAATTACAGAATGCTTCTCTTTTACCCTCCTGTTACTCACAAATCAAAACTCTGGTGTCTACCCATACAGATTATTACTAATGTCAGAGACAATAACTGATATTTACCGGCAGTAAAAAAAAGAATTAATAAATACTTAAAAAAAAGTCTCAAAAAGATGTCAAAATTTAAAATAAAGTCTAAACATCAGTTTGCATCTCTTACAAAAGCACCTTTTTATTGTCTTATATGGAAGGATGGACTTTTTTTAAAACTTCATATTGTCTTGCGGTACGTTTGGTGAGCAAGGTTAGCTAGGATTACTTTGAAAGAATACATGTGGATTACATGTATGTATGTACATACATTTGGATTACATTTCAAAGTAATCCTACCCAACCCTGTTGGTGAGTACACATTTCTTTTATTTTTGCCTGAAAATTATTTTTGGGGACTTTTTCATATGCCCATTTAACTGAGTGGTGTCGCATTAAACATCTACTGTCTTTAGCCTCCCGAGGTTGTTTATGATTGTTTTGCCTTTAGACTAGATCTATATTCGATCATATTTCCCCGTAAAAAAACAATTATTGGTGAGTTTTATATTATCTTGCTTTAAGACTGAATGTTTGTGGACTGCATAAAAATGTTATTTTCGGGACTTTTTGCAATGTAAGTAGGATCTGCATGATCAATGCAGCTGCAGTATGAGTGAACGGACGGAGGCACTCCGTGCAAGACGATATTTTCTCATGGGGCAGGACTGGGGTCGGGGTTACCACGACGACCTGCTCGCTAGCTGACGCAGTAAGGGTCGGGGAAGAACGTCGCCCACTGCTGATGTCGCCGCTGATCTGAGCATGCAGAGGTGTATCTCGGATTCATTGCAGCTTACTTTTGGATGTTGAAACCAGGACGTGTATAACAGTAACATTACTAACAGATAAAATCAATTTCAACTGAGAAATAGCTAGTATTGCATTCACTCAACACGCAGGATCGGACTGAAGGCGCTAGCACCCTGTCTTCTCCCTCACATCACAGCAATGTCCCGGATGTACAAACAGTTTTCATGGAGGGCCAAATTTTCGCTGCAAATTTGTCATTTTTAAACAAAGATTTCTCCGCTGAATTACAAATTCGGCTTTCAGATACATATCAGCTATTTCTTTCTGAGATCTGACCACATTTATTTCAATGCACGTCTACTTTAATGGCTGTCAGTTGTTTTACAGCCATAAAAAGTCCAGTGGTGTCATTTTTCTGAGGGTGCCTGTGAATGATGGAGAAACGTGCACACACACAAGATAAATCCAAACTTTAGTATAGTTCTACGCTTTTTACTCTGAATTCATTTTATACGTAAACGGAGCGTGCCGCGGCCTCAACTTTATCTAAATTCTGGCTCTTTTAGTGAAGCTTATGGCTAGTGGCCGGCGATCACCTTAGTTTTTCTTCTGTTTTTCGTGTTTAATGCTGACAGATTATACTGTATCTGTTGTCTTTCTGATGCCTGATTCTGTTTTTTTTCTCTGTTTGAGGTGTGGCTCCATCCAGAGATGGTTGTGGTGTCTGTTCCGGAAACTGTCCTGTGCACCGGCAACATTTCCTGTATATTCGTTTTGTGAATTGTTCTGTAATTTATGTCTGTATCATGGTCCAAGCAGAGGGTCACCCCTTTGAGTCTGGTCTGCTTGAGGTTTTTTCTTACCACTGTTCTTCTGGGGGTTAGTAAGGTTAGACCTTACTTGTGTGAAGCACCTTGAGGCAACTCTGTTGTGATTTGGCACAATGTAAATGAAAATAAATTGAAATTGAAACTGACAAGTGTGAACAATTAACCATTTAATATTTAGCTCATGTTGTCCTCTCTGTCCCTCTCTGCGCACACACACACACACACACACACACACACACACAGAGGAAATATGACGACAAACCACTCAAAATCCAGCATATATGTAAAAAAAAAGTCTCAGATCTGCGTTGAAATGTGACGTCATCTGTAGTGCACAAACTCCACCAGAATCACGACGCACCAGAGCCGCTGAAGCAGTTACAGAGAGCCGTTTTCTCGTCACCTCTGTGAATCGGACGCATTTTAAGCCGGACAACAGACTCACAACTGCTGCCGTCCTGTGTAAAGGGGGCCTTACGGCACACTCCAAACAAAGACAAAACATGTGACATCAGGTGTGCCGAGTGCTGACACACAGGGAGGAGCCGTGACCTGCCGACCTCTCAGAGAGCTGACTGACGCACCAGGCTGTTTGTGGCCGACAGGAAATGACACAGTTCTCAATTTACTGCTTTACTTAAAACATAAAAAAACCCAGACATGATCATTCATCCCTCACGAGATTTGTAAACACACTACCAGTCAAAATTTTGGAAAACACATTTCCCCATGAAATGGAAATGCGACCAATAATGCTAGCGTTACCTGTGGGGGATCAGCTCACCTGATCAATTTGTGGTTTGTGTCGATGTGGAGAAGCGACAATGGTCCAGGCAAACAGTCTGTTCGTCTAATAACACAATCTAGACTTTCCAGTCTCTCAAGAATTCCAAGGCTGTCGACGCGGTGCATCGAGCCCAACACTCGGGTCCACTGTACTCGGTGGCCTTTAGCCCTGAGCCGACCCTTTACCATCCTGTGTCCTGTTGGATGATCACCAAAACAAAAAGGAGAGCAACCATGTGAAAGGAAGTGACAGCATACAATCAAAGACCATCAGGCCTTAAACATTTAAGAAATTAACAAGAATGACCAAATTACACTAAGGTTGTGACTTATCCAATCCGGTTTCAGGATCGGCTTCCGCTACCAACATAATTCACATACTGGAAAATATCGATCGAACCTGCGATGTTTTCCGATACGGGAAAGGAGCCACTGTGAATCCTCTCAAATGCTGCTGTTTGCTCTCTGCTTTGTTTGCTGCCAAGCGTGAGGATGGGAGGGGGAGGTTTCCGAAGCCGAGCTGTTTGAGAGAGCTCAGTGTTCTAAACCAGGGGTAGCAGCAAAATTCCACCTGGCTGTCAGGTTCCAATCTGTCTGTCGAGCACAAATTTTCAGAAAAATGAACTGAATTGTTGCTGAAAATGTGTGCTGAAATGTTAGCTACTTAAGCGTCCCGAGGCTGTGAAACACCAGCTCAGAGCACAGCCGAACAGAGATTCTGTCCACTGAAAGGGGAAAAATGTCCATTAAAGTCTTTCAGTAATCCAGAGTTTGTCACATGACAGTTGCTAGTGATATATTTAGAAATTTATGGTTTATTTTTACAGTTGAAAGGCTTCAAAGTCCCAAGTTCGCTGAGCAGGAAAAGGAAAAGCAAGTGCGAGGCAGAGGACTTCATTTTTACTCTTAACGCTTGCTTTGACAATGTAAACATGTTTCCCATGTCAATAAAGCTCCACTGAAATTGAAAATTGAGAAGGAGAGACAGACAGACAGAGTGTCATCTTTTCTCTTTAAGTCTATAAAAATAAAGCTATAAAAGTCCATAAAAATAAAAGCATTTAATTCTTTCACCAAAACATCAAATCTAGTCTTTCATCTTAGATGCACCTTCTGGCAAATTGTAGCTGAACTTTCACGTCTCCTTTTTAAGAAAATCCTCGTAAAGTCAACAATAATGATGATAATAATATTAAAGCAAACAGAGCTCTGGTATCGGATTGGAAAAGTATCGTATCGGCACATATCCAAATTGAGCTATCGGGATCAGAAGCAAAAAATCGTGGATCAGTGCATCCCTAAATTACATCAGTTACTTTGGCAGAGTGCTTCAGTGAGTCAACATTTCATAACAGTCACACAATAAATCTTTTTATAACAACACAAACCCAAATTTGGTGATTGTTCCTTGATTGCAGAAATCAACTTGTCAAGCTCATCGTCGCTCATGTTGCTGTAGCACTGCCTGATGGAGATACCCCATTTCTGCATCCTCCGGTGGACTGTTCGTACAGACACGCCAAGTAGTTTAGAGATACACCCAACCGACAGATCCATTTCAACCAAGTCTTGGAGATGTTCCTTGGAAATAATCAGACTGGGGCGCCCTGGTTCTCCAAACGTCCTGTCAACTTTAACTGCTCGTGTGGAGGTGTTGATTTCAGCGCTGCTGAGGGCGGCTGAATCACCTTCAGGCACCTGTGAGGAAGAAGTCAAACAATTTTAACAAGGCTGGATGACTGTCATCGCCAAGTGCAGTCATCTCACTTTCAGAGGGCTGAATCATAGTAGTAAAACAAGGATACTGCAAGCAAACATGACTAAAGGCCCAGTCACATGACACTTAATGAAGGATTGTCTTCATGTGACGCCATGTTTATTTCATATTATACTATTATTTCACATTGTGTTGATCATTGTGTGAATGCACTGTGAAATGTCCTTAATCCAGAGACTGTTCCTGCAGTTTGTGCAGAACGACTGATAGCCACGTTTCTGTCTGACTCAGAGTGACACAGAGTCTGTTCTGATCGCACCTAACTGCAGCCTTGAAACAAAAACATCTCGCTCAGATGAAGTCATTTTCAGATAGCTACCTGTATCAGTTTGGGGAGATGAGCTCATAAGAACACCGTCCTGACATGTGTACATAAGGGTGCACTCTAAGTGCTGATTCACACACACACACATACTTGCTGTATGCTGTTCGTTAGTGTGTCCAAAGCGCTTTGTATAATAAACCTGTTAATTTTGACAAACAGTCAACCTCCTGACTCTTCCTTCCACGACAGCCAGAGACCACTTGGTCCAAAGTTAAGGTTTTTACCTTCACAAACTGGTGTCAGAAGTAGGATGCTCTCTGGACCGTGAGACCAGGACTCTGACAGATGACCAAACAGGGCCATTATTAACCGACCAGCTCCGGGTTCCCGATGGTCAGTGTAGCATTCCCACGAACCAACACCACCAGTGAGAGAGGCTGTCATTTTTTTTTTGTGGAAGTTAAAATTGACTGTTTGACAAACAGGTGTTGCAAGTTAGAATAAAACTTTATTTTAACAGAGTGTGGGCCCTGGTTAGAAACTCTGTAAAGACGAGTGGTCTGAGTTTCTGAGGTAAGAGTCAGCATAAAAAAAGAAAAAGAGAGAGAAAAAAAGAGCTGACTCCAAGTGTAGAAGGTCAGAGAGCTCTGAGTTATAGGAAATAAAAGACGTTTTATTTCAAAGTTGCAGGAGACTTTTGATTCTCTGAGTTTATGTGAGGGTCAAAGGTGACTCCGAGTTGTGAAAGGAGGAACAAAACGGGGAAGAGAAACCTGATGAAGTTGACTGGTGCTCTCCAATTGTGTGAATAATGCTGGAGAAATATGGGGACAGTTGTCTCACACGTGTGAATAAATGGGTGAGAGATGTTGGTTCCCAGCAGGAACTGGGAAGGTAGCTTAAGCAGAAATCAATTGGACAAACTAAAAGAAAATATGGATAAACAGAAAAGTTATGTCAAAAACAAGAGACAGTGGACATGACAGAGAAATGTTATACCGCATTTTCCATGTGGTCGAATGAGTGTGATTTGTGAAATAAAAAAAATAAATTAAAAAAAAACAAAGAATGTTGACACACACACACACACACAAGTACCCACGGGACAAACATTATCACTTAATAATCCCTTTTCTCCTCCTTGTCCACCACCCCCAACACCCTCTATCCGAGCCTGGTTGTGCCCGAAGTCAAGGGTCCAAGTCCGCGAGGAGAGGACTGGTGTCCTGTGTGTCGCCGAGCCGAATCACCACAACAAGTCCAGCAGCTTGATGTCGCCCAACCAGGTCTCTCTGCTCCACCACAAGAGGAGCCCTTACCACCTCCCTCACCAGAGCTCCTGCATGACGATGATCCATCAGGCGCTATGGGAGGACAACCGCAGGGCAAAGCTGTCCACTGCTCGCCTCATAACACCACAGCCGCGGCACCAAGCCTCAGGTGAAACAGCAAGACGTCTTTGCCATGCCAATGATCGAGTTTCCTGGTTCCCACGGTGAAAGTGTCCTCGGCCAGGCTTTCTGTCATGCCTGGAAACCAACAGGCGAAGAACTGACCAGCCTTTTAAAGACACTTGTTCCAGTCCAACCGTACCTGAAAATTCAAGCTGTGGTTGAAAGACCACCTGCACAAAGACTGAGAGCTGAAACATCACCTGGGAAAACACCAGCGAGTACAAACTGCATGTCAGAGCAGTTTGTGATGACATTAAAGCCAAATGTCCAGCCACAGTGGACATGGTGGTGATCCAAGCCTGCAAACAAAATCCTGGTGAGACTGTGACAGAGTTTTCCGTCCGGATGAGGAAGGAGTGCCCTGCACACAGTGGACATGAAAGAGCTGATAGTGCCTATGATGCAAAGGGAGAGACACCATTTGAAGCGGTCCTAAAGTCCTGTCTGGTCCCTGGCCTGATGTCAGAGGTCCGTCAGGGAGTCGAACAAACCCTGATTGGAGGATGGGCCGACAACCAAGTGAAAGAAATCTTGAAACATCCACGTCATGCTGAAACAAGAGAGGTGAGGAAAGCCACCAAGAGGAGAGACACTGATCACCAGACAATGATGAATGCCCTTGAAATGCCCGCTGCTGCACTCACCACGATGTCCGTCAAAAGAGTGTGTTAACGTGGCAGACTGAACTTTGATCGGAGGCCGACAACAGCCCCCGACCCAGAGAGACTGAAGATCCAGACGGCTGTTATATCTGTGGGACGTTTGACCGCTGGTCCACTGAAGTGCCCATAATGCCGTCCAGAGGACAACGCGGACGTGGAAGCTTCTGTCGTGGGTAAGGCAGACACAGTGGAAGATGGGGTCCAGCCCAGCAGACTCAGGACACCCTCGCAGACTGACCACGACAGACGGCCAGCACGGCACACGGTGAATCAAACACACACAACACATTCACACCCGCCGCACACCACCACACAAATATAAATTCTGAGAGTAAAGTAAATGATTAAGTCAAAAACCAACACAAATCCCTCCGGAGGTCCAACAAATGGTTTTAAATAAGACTGCTGAATCAGAAAAAAACTCTAATCCATATTAGAGCTGAAACAACTAATCGAGTTAATCGATTAAAATCGATTATTAAAATAGTTGTCAACTAATTTTGTCATCGATTAGTTGCTAAATAACTTTGTTTTACCGCAAATGTTTAGTTTCTTCCATATAATCAACTGAGCTTTGCTTTGAATGTTGAACCAATGGAGTGCTTCGAGCTGCTGCTTCGTTGGTTTCATTTGTTTTATTTTATCTTAATTTTTCCACACTAAAACCCTAAAGAACATATGTTTGTGAGGAATATTTACCTTTTTTATGTTAAACTGACCTGTTACGGTCTTCTGAAACAGTTGATAGATGAATTTTATGCTAACGCCGATGCTAGCGCGTTAGCATGCCTATGGCGTTTTCAGTGTTAGAGTTAGCATTAAGCTGCTGGCATTTCAGCATGTTTGTGTATTTGTTTTCTGTATAATAATTAATGGCTCAGCGTTTGTTGTCATAAAAGAGTCACATGTATGACAAATAATATTTTTTTTTACATATTAATAATAATAGCAACATTAATAGTAATAATTAATAATGCAACAGTACAATTTTAGAGAAAGAGACATGAGTCACGTGTGTCATTGTCAAATGACCACATAGTTTACAAGTTATCCAGAGAATGTTGCACATATAATGAGTCAGCCTACAGTTTTTGATTTAGGTTTGATGGTTAACTGGTTATGCTAATTGCTCATTTACAGCAATAAAAATACCTCTTTTTTCACCATATATTTTATAACATTTATATGTTTCAATGTTGTTTTATGGCAACTCAGCACTTTGATAAAGCAATGTCAATCAATCAATCAATCAATCAATCAATTTTTTTTATATAGCGCCAAATCACAACAAACAGTTGCCCCAAGGCGCTTTATATTGTAAGGCAAGGCCATACAATAATTATGTAAAACCCCAACGGTCAAAACGACCCCCTGTGAGCAAGCACTTGGCTACAGTGGGAAGGAAAAACTCCCTTTTAACAGGAAGAAACCTCCAGCAGAACCAGGCTCAGGGAGGGGCAGTCTTCTGCTGGGACTGGTTGGGGCTGAGGGAGAGAACCAGGAAAAAGACATGCTGTGGAGGGGAGCAGAGATGTCATTTGAAATAATTATTTTGTTCTTTATTATAAACTGTTTTATTCTTTATTTTATATTTCAACAGCCAAGGGACATTTGACAATTTGTTGATTTTCAAGTATTTTAAGTTTTCAAATAATGTTCTGTTGTTAAAGTGATGGAAGGAGAGAAAAACTGTTTCCCTGGTACATTTTTAAAAAGTTCCCCACTAGTCCGATTAATCATGTCGAAACCCCATCAGATTCATCGATGAGCCAAATAATTGTTTGTTGCAGCCCTAGTTGGAAAGTTGGAAGTGTAAGTTTGAGTCGGTGGAGAGTGTGTGGTTACGAGGGTGAGGGTGTGTGTGTGTGTGTGTGTGTGTAGGTGGACAAAAGTAAAAGTGCTGTTTGTAAGTGCTCATCCCATACTTCCACACTGACCCAGTTTCTTTAGGCAATAAATTAGCTGATTATACTGTTAAGCAGGCTGTCCTTTGGGCCCCTGCTCTTACCCTCGTGTCTGTTTCCGCTCCTCCCACTCCAGTGGGTGATCTTGCTTCACTCACATCGTTTGTGACTCCCAGTGATGTCTGTCTTTGGTGCTGAAGGTTGATGGGATTTAGTACGGTCCACATCTCCCGTCTGATTCCCTAAACCTTGCATACCTAGAGCCCTTTTCTGAATTTATGCTAATTTGTCACATGGTCGTGACCATGTGTCCAAAGGAGGAATGTGTTCTGACATTCACAAATTTTGGTTCACTAAAGGCTTTGTGGCCTCTGCAACTGACTTCTGTAAAAGATGTTTGATCTGTGCCCAAAACACTGCAGGTAAAACTAATCCATTGACTTCTGTGGGTGGACCCCCACCCCCAGGTCCTTTCTGACACCTTCTGATGGATTTCATTGAATTAACCCCAGCAGAGGGGAAGAAGTACTGCCTTGTAATAGTGGACATGTTTTCCAACAAAACACGCGTCAGTAAAAGCTTTAATGACAGATGTTGTTCCCAGAAGAGGAGTTCCAAAAAACAAACAAACAAACAAAAAAAAAACAACTTTCTTCAGACAATGGGACACACTTTGTGAATGAAGTGATCATAGAGCTGAGTGCTGTCTTGGACACTGAGCTTAAAAATCACTGCAGCTCTCATCCACAATCAGAAGGAGCTGTAGAGAGGGAGAATGGTACATTAAAAAAAAAACTGGCAAAATGTACCACTGAAACAGGCCTAAAGTGGGTCAAATGTTTACCACTGGCTCTGATGCAAATGAGATTCTGCACACGACAGAGACAATCTGTCACCCTTTGAAATCCTGTTTGGAAGACCACCCCACACAGGACCCCGTCCCAAGGTGTTGACAGGGGAAGATGCAGTGTTTATTGATCACAATCTTGTGTCTTAGTGCATTAAGCTTTCACAAGCTCTTTCTGTGTGCAGGTCTCGATTGAAGGCAGCCCTTCCATTGTCAGCTGAACAACCACTCCATGATATCCACCCTGGAGACTTCGTGATCATAAAGAATCTGAGAAAGAAGCACTGGAATGATCATCGCTGGATAGGCCCCATCCAAGTGCAACTGACGACGCATACTGCCATCAAGGTCACAGAAAGATCGACATGTATACACGCAACTCACTGCAAAAAAAATACTGAAAGAACTGGACCTTGTTCTTGATCCCCATCCCCCCCAAAGAGACTTCAACCAACCCAACTCCATCCATCATGGCTGACATTATTCTTTGGCCTGGGGAATGTCTATGATTTTGAGGAATGTAAAACTATGACGTGTTGTCTTAAACTTGCAAAGGTGTGAGAATACAGATGCTCTGTTATGTTCTTCTTATTTTAATATGATTTGATTGATCATACGATCAAAAGGCAGAAACTATGAAAGCAAAATAATTTCATGTGACGCCATGTTTATTTCATGTTGTGTTCCTCACTGTGTGAATGCAATGTGAAAGATCCTTAATCCAGAGACTGTTCATGCAGTTTGTGCAAAAGACTGATAGCCACATGTTTCTGTCTGACTCAGGGGGACACAGACTCTGTTCTGATCATGTCTAACTGCAGCCTTGAGACAAAAACATCTCGCTCAGATGAAGTCATTTTCAGATAGCTACCAGTATCAATCAAACTTTATTTATAGAGCACTTTTCATACAATTAAATGCAACACAAAGTGCTTCACAAAGTAAAAACAGTACCTTTGAACCACCATCCACCCACATAAAAACCTCAACCAACAAGAACCCTCCCGTGATCCACGTCATAGACACCACCGCTCTCCAAACACACGCACATTAGAAGAATAAAAGAATAAAAGGCAGTAACAATTTAAACAAGATAATAATGATAAATAAACATTAATTAAAAGCTAAACTAAAAAGATGAGTCCTGAGCCTATTTTTAAAAACCTGAACATTCTCTGCAGCCCTGAGCCCCTCCGGCAGACTATTCCAGAGAGGAGGACCGTAAAACTGAAAGGATACCTCACCGTGAGTGTGACTTCTGACTTTGGGAATGACTAACAGTCTGCTGCCAGAGGAGCGCAGAGAGCGTGAGGGTTCATATGGTGAAAGCAATTCTGAAAGATAAGAAGGGCCAAGACCATAAGACATTGAAAAACCATTAAAAGAACCTTAAAATCAATCATGAAACACACGGGGAGCCAAAGCAGCGATTTTTAAAACCGGTGTAATATGCTCCCGCCTTGTAGTCCTCGTCAGGACACGAGCTGCAGAATTTCGCAAAAGTTGGAGGCCGGATATATTCTCTTTAGGAAGACCAGAAAGCAGGGCATTACAATAGTCGAACCGACTAGTGACAAAAGCATGCATCAGTATCTCTGTGATGGCTCGAGAGAGAATGGGCGGACTCTGGCAATGTTCTTAAGATGGTAAAAACCTATTATAGTGATATGTTTAACGTGTGGAATAAAAGTCAGCTCAGAGTCTAAAATTATGCCCAAGTTTCTCACTTGTGGAGATAAATTAAAAGAAAGTGACTGAAGTTTTGGTAAAAGTTTCTTTCTCTGGGCCTCAGGACCAACAACTATAACTTCGGCTTTGAGCTGGAGAAAGTTTTCGGCCATCCAGGATTCAATAACTGAGATGCAGTTAAAAAGTGTGTCCACTGGTCTTGTGTCATCAGGAGACACAGAGATGTACAGCTGTGTATCATCTGCATAGCTGTGAAAACTGACTCCATGTCTCCTGATGACACAAGACCAGGATAAAAGGACCCAAAATCGAATCCTGGGGCACACCACATGTGACTTCATGAACCTGAGAAGAGCAGGTGTCAAGACTTAACATAAAAGTCGTGTCTGTAAGATACGAAGTAAACCATCTGTAGACAGCACCAGAGAGGCCGATGTTCTTTAAACGAGCTAAAAGGGCAGTGTGGTCCACTGTATCAAAAGCTGCGCTCAGATCCAGTAGAACCAACACTGTCAACTTCGTAGAATCAAAATTTAATCTAAGATCATTTAAGATCTTTAAAAGGGCTGTCTCGGTGCTGTGGTTCACCCCGTGGTTCCAGACTGGAATTGCTCTAGGACATAGTGACATAAAATCACTAAGCTGAATAAAAGCGAGTTTTTCTACAATTTTGCTTAAAAATAGTAAAATGGACACCGATCTAAAATTGTTGAGATCACTGGAATCTAAATTGCTCTTCTTCAGCAGGGGCCTCACCACTGCCCCTTTAAATGCAGCAGGAAAGACCCCTGTTTGAAGAGAGCAATTCATGATGCTTAAAACCTCATCTCTAAAAGATCAAATAAAATCTGAGAATTATTTTTATGACTGTTAATTAAACTTGAGAAGTATTGATTGCGTGATTTCCTAATTTCAATTTTCAATTTATTTTCATTTATATAGCGCCAAATCACAACAGAGTTGCCTCAAAGCGCTTCACACAGGTAAGGTCTAACCTTACCAACCCCCAGAGCAACAGTGGTAAGGAAAAACTCCCTCTGAGGAAGAAACCTCAAGCAGACCAGACTCAAAGGGGTGACCCTCTGCTTGGGCCATGATACAGACATAAATTACAGAACAATTCACAGAACAATTCACGGACAAATATACAAGAAATGCTGTTGGCGCACAGGACAGGAGGATCGCCAACACAAACACAACTCCCATCTCTGGATGGAGCTGCACCTTAAACAGAGAGAAAAAAAACAGAATCAGGCATCAGAAAGACAAAAAATACTGTATAATTTGTCAGCATTAAACAATTAGAAAGACAGAGAAATACTAAAGTGATCGCTGGCCACTAGCCCTAAACTTCACTAAAAGACCCAGAATTTAGGTAAAGTTGAGGCCGCAGCCCGCTCCAATTACTAATAAAATGAATTAAAAGAGTAAAAAGCGTAAAACAAAACTGTACCAGTATGCTAGCCATATGAAAGGGAAAATAAGTGTGTCTTAAGTCTGGACTTGAAAGTCTCCACAGAATATGACTGCTTTATTGATGCAGGGAGATCATTCCACAGAACAGGGGCACGATAAGAGAAAACTCTGTGACCCACAGACTTTTTACTCACCTTAGAGACACAAAGTAGTCCTGCACCCTGAGAACGTAAAGCCCGGGCCGGTACATAAGGTTTAATTAGGTCAGCTAGATAGGGAGGTGCCAGTCCATGAATAATTTTATAGGTTAGTAGCAGAACCTTAAAATCTGATCTCATTGGGACAGGAAACCAGTGAAGAGACACCAAAATGGGTGTAATGTGGTTGTACTTTCAGCTTCGTGTCAAAAGTCTGGCTGCAGCATTCTGAACCAATTGGAGAGCCCTAATGTTAGACTGTGGTAAACCAGAAAATAGAACATTGCAGTACTCCAATCTAGAAGAGATAAACGCATGGATCAGGGTCTCAGCATCAGCCATAGACAGGATGGGACGAATCTTCGCTATATTTCGCAGGTGGAAGACAGCAGTCCTAGTAATATCTCTAATGTGGAGGTCAAAGGACAACGAAGGATCAAAAATTACCCCAAGGTTCCTCATTTTGTCAGTGTGATGCATGACACACGAGCCAAGGCTGAGCGTTAACTGGTCAAATTGATGCCGATGTCTCACTGGACCAAGAACCATCATTTCAGTCTTATCAGAGTTTAAAAGTAAGAAGTTTCAAGACATCCAACTTCTCACTGCTGCAAGGCAATCTTCTAAGGATTTTATGTGAAAGAGATTACCAGCAGTTATTGGCATGTATAACTGAGTATCATCAGCATAGTAGTGAAAGGTAATCCCAAAATGCCGCAATATGTGCCCAAGGGGTGCTATATAAAGGGAGAAAAGCAGGGGGCCTAAGACAGACCCCTGTGGAACCCCAAATTTCACGTCACGAAGGTTAGAAGTAGTGTTACTTTACAAAACACAGTGAGAACGACTGGTCATGTATGACGTCAGCCATGCAAGGGCACTCCCAGTAATCCCAAAATGATTTTCCAGCCTATCAAGTAGAATATGATGATCCACTGTATCAAATGCAGCACTGAGATCTAACAGCACCAGAACCGTAGTGGTGTCTGAATCCATTGTAAGCAGAAGATCATTCACCACTTTAGTGAGAGCCGTCTCTGTGGAATGATATTTCCTAAAAGCAGACTGTAGTGGCTCAAAGAGATTATTCTCAGTAAGATAGTCCACGAGCTGCCGTAAAACCGCTTTTTCCAGAATTTTAGAGCAAAACGATAGATTTGATATCGGCCGATAGTTTGTCAATACACTAGGGTCAAGATTAGGTTCCTTAAGTAATGGTTTAATCACTGCAGATCTGAAACATTTAGGAACAGATCCAGAAGTTAAAGAAAGATGAATAATTTCCAGCACAGTCGGCCCAAGAGTGGGCCACAGGTCCTTAAACAGTTTTGTTGGTATAGGATCAAATAAACAGGTTGTGCTTTTGTTGACGTTATGAGTTTTGTCAGCATGCCTAGAGAGATACTATCAAATTCTGTAAATCTAGGTAATACCTCAGTAGTGGTGCCCACATCAATAGCAGGGTGTAGTGGCTGGGTTAAGGCATGCTGGGATATGTTTAACCTGATGTCTTCTATTTTCTTCCAAAAGTAATCCAGGAAATCTTGTGCTGTAAAAGGAGAGCGAACTACAGGTAGTTGTCCATGAATAAGTGTTACCACCGTGTCGAACAAGAACTTTGAGTTATGCTTGTTTTTGTTGATCAAATCAGAGTAATAGGTCCACTTTTTTTGCTTTATGCTTGAGGACCCGCAGATAATCATTGAACCATTGTGACTGTGATTTGGCAGGGCGTGTTTTTAACAGGTGGTGCAATCATGTCGAGTGTAGTTTTGAGCACTGAGTTTAAACTATCCACAAGTCTGTCTACTGACAGACTTGTCAAATGTGAAGCTAAGAAATCAGGCAGTCTAGCTTCAAGTTCAGTCTTAGTTGAGGAGTTGATGCATCGCCGTAGTGATATATAAGGTTGTTGTTCCACTAAACACGGCAGCGAAACTGTAAAATTAATAAGTGAGCAATCAGAGACCACTGTTGTAAGAGGCATGATGTCAATATTTGTGACAGCAATACCACGTGCGAGAACCAGATCCAGGGTATTTCCACTAATGTGTGTCAAATCCCGAATGCATTGCCGAAATCCTAATGCATCCACAATTTCCATAAATGATTTGCAGAGGGGATCAGAAGGCTTATTTATATGAATGTTAAAGTCACCAATGATCAGAATCTTATCTACACTAGTTGACAAGTTAGAGATGAACGCACCAAATTCATCTCAGGATTCAGAATATGGGCCAGGAGGCCTAAATATAGTGACAAAGTAATACAGCTGATTTTTATTCTTCTGACCTTGGCAGTGTGTAATATCCTGAGCAGAGCGGAGAATCAGATGCTCAAACAAGTGATATTTGTAATCCCCAACAGCTAATAAGCTAAACATAGATTTATAAATAAGAGCAACACCCCCGCCTTGCTTTGCATCACGAGGGACATGACTAAATGTATATGCTGGTGGGCAGGCCTCATTTAAGGGGAGGACAGCTGTAGGTTTAAGCCAGGTTTCACATAGCCCAATCATATCTAAGTGATGATCAATAGATCATTGATCAACAATGATTTTGAGGACAGTGATCTTATGTTAATGAGACCCAGTGGGGTTGACAGTTGAACTATTTGGGGTTTGGGGTGGTTCCAGAGTAGCATATATAAGATGCCTAGAAGTAGGTTTAGGTTTGAGATATTCCACGCGCGTTGTAGGTAGCAGACACGAAATCTTTGCTATTGCTGGAACAACCACTGGGCCATCCTCAATTTCAACATCATCCAATATAGTAATGGGTATTAAGTTTGGAAAGCATATCACTCTATGATTTTTATGGACACAACAACAGAAGCAGGCCACAGTCTCAACTTGTTGAAATTCCCAGCCTGGCAAATAAAATGCACTATCACCATAGTGGATTTTCTCCACTAAATTCCCCGCTAAGCTAATAGATTCCACACCCACATTTGTCATAAGCCTTGCAGGGTCTCAAATCACCTGCTCCGTGACCTGCTGTAGATTCCTAATGTTACCCTGTAGAGCTCTATGTTCGCAGACAAGATGGCGGCGCCTTCCCCAGTACGGTGGAGGCCGTCCGGCATCAGCAAGCCATGGCAGCCCCAGAACGAAGGCCAGTTATCAATAAAGCTAAGGCCTTGCTGTCTACAAAACTGCGCCAGCCACCTATTTAACGATGTCAGCCTGCTAAACGCCTCATCAGTACCCCGGGAGGGGAGGTGACCAGAGACTATTAATTGATGCCGACAGATCTTTCTGGCAAGGTCACAAGTCCTCTCTATGTCCATTTTTGTGACCTCTGAGTGCTTCATCCTGATATCATTGGTGCTGACGTGAATAACTATGTGACTATATCTCATGTCATGTTCCTTCATCTGTCTTCCCTTCTGCAGCGTCAGCACCCTAAGATGAGATGCAATGTCAGGAGCTCTGGCCCCAGGAACACATTTAACGTCAGCCGGCATCTGTAACCTGACATTGCGGGTGATAGAATCCCCTATCACTAACGTCCGGTGTTTCGTCCTGGAGACAGGAGTGGAAGTTACTTGTGGGCTCATCACATCAGGCAAATCCAAGGGGGAGAACCAATTCACAGTTTGCACTGGCGAGTGTGATCGGGGTGCCACAACCGGGCACCAAACCCTACAGGGCTTCCTCCACCTAGCCACAGTCCGAAAGCCGTCCTCCACAGCCGGCGTTTCTAAGCTGATGCTAGTAGGCTCGCTAGCCGGCCCAACACTAACCTCATCTGGAGTGCCCTTAACATCTAACTCCACTGAACTAAGAAGCTGCTCTAACATACGGACACGGCTCTCTAAGAGAGCCACCCTATCTTCCAACATCACGCAGGATTTACAGAGGGTGTAAAGTAGGATTTGTAGTGTACTTTGTGCACTAAGAAATAGCTAACCAATAATGGATGGATATGCTAACCACTCCTAAGACTCACACAGACGCAAATAAATGAATTAAAATTCACAGCAGTTACACTGAAAAACTAACAGAAGTATTAAACAGGTAAAAAAGCAGCAGCTATAAAATACACTAAACTGTTAATTAACTAACAGGAGTGTAAAAAAATGAAATGAAAAAATGATGACGGGGGTCCGAAATAGCTAACGCAAGCTAACCGCTAGCGAAAATGCTAGCTGCTCCTAAGATTTTATACAGGAGTAAAATAATTACTTAAAATTCACAGCAGTTCGACTGAAAAACAAACAGAAGTATTAAACTGGTAAAAAAGAACAGCTATAAAAAGTAACGACGGAGGAGGGGAGGAGTCGACCTAGCTAGCTAAAGCTAACCACTAGCAAATGCTAACTGCTAGGGATTCACAACAGAACTGTTGTTAAATAATGTTCAGAGTAGATATAATTAATAACCAGAAGAGTGCTAAACAGAAATAAAAGAAGCGTATACAACCGTGTGAAGTTCAGAGTAGCGTCACAGCAACAAACAATCCATCAGAAGCAAGTTGCCAGATCTGTGATTCGATTTCCTAATTTCAGCGTTGTAATTTTTTAATTGTTCTGCAAATATGTGATAGTTTATTTTAATTTAGTTTTTCCTCCATCTCCTTTCCGCCACCCTGCAATTTCACTTTAATTTTTTAAGTTCTTTGGCTTGTCAAGGGGGTTTTGGTTTTTTGGAAGTATCTTTTATTTTGAGGGGGCAATTGTATTCAGAGCAAACTTTAATTTGCTATTAAAATTTTCAAGAATAAAATCACAAGGGGCGGGTAAAACAATAGCAGGAGACTGATCTAAAACCTCTTTAAAATGTGCAGCCACTTCCGGAGTAAAATGACGTCTCCTCACAGTTCTCACGGGGGCCCTCCTCTGTAAATCACAAGTGATGTTAAAAAATATACAGAAATGATCAGACACAGCCAAGTCACAAATAGAGGACACACCCCCGGAGGTCCAGGATGTGACCCCTGCTGTGACTCGGCCGTGTGACATGTTGAGTAAAATCCATACAGTCCAATATGCTTGAAAACTTAACAGTGAGTGAATCTGAAGGATTGTCCATATGTATGTTAAAATCACCAGTTAAAATGATCCTGTCATAAGAACTATGTAAATTGGTTAAAAACTCTGAAAACTCATTAATAAAATCACCAGAATTTTTGGGCGGCTGATAAATAGTGACAGATAAAATTGTGGGGTTGCTAAAAACAATTGCGTGATATTCAAAACTTGTGAACTGTTCAAATAAAATAGGTTTGGTGGCCAAGGTGTTTGTTATGATAGATGCTGTGCCACCGCCCCTTTTAGCACCCCTAGTGGAATAAAAAGAACTATAGTTCTGCAGAAGGACCTCAGTGAGAACTGCACCTGCACCGAGCCAAGTTTCAGTTAAAAATAAACAATCTTTTTTGTTTTTAATCTATAAGCAGGTCATTAACAATAAAAGTCTTATTTGAAAGTGAGCAAATATTTAAAAGGGCCATTTTTAATATAATTGGAGAAGAATGGATTGCTGGTTGTATGGAATACATGGAATATATTTAGAAAATGATTTTAGATTATTATGTTTAAGTGAAGATTTGTGAGAGTTTGACAGACTGTTCTGGGATAATGACTGGGATATGGTGAACGCGGTTTGTTAGAGAGGCAGTGCCGATGATGCATTGTGTATGGGAGGGGGAAGGGGGCGTGCATGAGTCCGGCGGTCAATCAAAAACAAGTGTGGTGTTGGTGACGGTGTAGTGGATATTATCCTTGAGGAGTTGGATACCAAATCTGTTAAGGCGGATGCCATCGGGTCTGAAGTGGGTGGGTCAGTTCCAAAAAAGGTTAAAACTGTCTATGAAATTAAGTATCAGTTTGGGGAGATGAGCTCATGAGAACTTGTGCACGAACACAGTCCTGACATGTGTACATAAGGGTGCACTCTAAGTGTTGACACACACACATATGCTCAGACACTTGCTGTATGCTGTTCGTTGGTGTGTCCAAAGCGCTTTGTATAATAAACCTGTTAATTTTGACAGTCAACCTCCTGACTCTTCCTTCCACGACAGCCAGAGACCGAGACAGCTGTCTCTCTCTCTCTCTCTCTCTCTCTCTCTCTGCTGAAACAAGAGACGGGAAATTTTAAGTTTGCTTATGACTTTAAATGGCAATATTTTCTACTTTTTTGGGGGGCACAGAAGAACTCTGAACTTTGAACTGATGTTCCCAGCCCTGACAAGGAAGCAGTGTGTCCCGCTGTACATCTGGAAACCTGAGTGCCGTTTGCTTTATCGTTTTGAGAATGGAGCGCATTTCTACAATGCAAAAAAAAAAAAAGGCAGGAGTGCAGCAAGGGCGACACGCTGCAAGCAAACCTACGAACGCAACTACACGTGAAATACGCTGAGTATGTGCACATTTCGGGTGTACAGATAGTGATTAGAGTTTTGGTATTTGAGAAATATTTGGCATGTTTGGAGTGTGTATTATTTTGGTGGAGTATTTAGCATGTGTGGTTAGTGTGGTGGTGGGGTTTTTTTTATAAAAATGAGGCTTCTTATAAATGTTGAACAAGCACTTCATTTTTTTTTTTTTTTTTTGATGCAGACACACACTGCTCCAGCAGTGGCTTCCAGGTGTGTTTCATTTAAAGCGAGGAGATCAACGTTAGCTTCGGTTTCGTTTCGTTCCTTTTGCGCTCTTGATTCACAGGCTATTCAGTGAAGGGAAAAGTCAAAGGCTCGTTTGTACACCTTTTCTCAATGATTTGTGGCTTTCTTTTCTTTTTTTTAACGTTTTCCCTTCATTCAGGAATCACTGTATGCTGTGACCGGGCCATAAATTATGTTTTAGTTAAAAATATATTCATTCTCATGATTAATATTCTCTTTATTGTTTTAAAAAGAGGTCTTCAAAACAGGCTTCAAGTGGACCCCTGCTCTAACGGTTGAGGGTGTACACAATACACCCCTGTGCACTGTCTGTGGAAATTCAAGTTAAACAGACGACAACACAGACATTCATTTAGGTTTTTGTGGCTGGAAAATCATTTTGGGATTACTGGGAGTGCCCTTGCATGGCTGACGTCATACTTGACCAGTCGTTCTCACTGTGTTTTGTACAGTAACACTACCTGTAACCTTAGTGACATGAAATTTGGGGTTCCACAGAGGTCTGTCTTAGGCCCCCTGCTTTTCTCCCTTTATATAACACCCCTTGGGCACATATTGCGGAGCTCTGGGATTACCTTTCACTGCTATGCTGATGATACTCATTTATACATGTCGATAACTGCTGGTCATCTCATCCACATAAAATCATTAGAAGATTGCCTTGCGTGAGAAGCTGCATGTCTAGAAACTTCCTACTTTTAAACTCTGATAAGACTGAAATGATGGTTCTTGGTAACGCGAGACATCTGCATCAATTTGACCAGTTAACACTTAACCTAGGCTTGTGTGTCATACATCACATGGAACCTTGGGGTTATTTTTGATCCTAAATTGTCCTTTGACCTCAACATTAGAGATACTAAGAGGACTGTTTTCTTCCACCTGCGAAATATAGTGAAGATTCATCCCATCCCGTCTATGGCTGATGCTGAGACCCTGATTCATGTGTTTGTCTCTTCTAGATTGGACTACTGCAATGTTTTATTTTCTGGTTTACCACAGTCCAGCATTAGGGCTCTCCAACTGGTTCAAAATGCTGCAGCCACACTTTTGACACGAAGCAGAAAGTTTGACCACATTACACCCATTTTCGCGTCTCTTCACTGGCTTCTTGCCCCAGTGAGATTAGATTTTAAGGTTCTGCTACTAGTCTACAACCCCTGGCAAAAATTATGGAATCACTGGCCTCGGAGGATGTGTTGAGTTGTTTAAGTTTGTAGAAAAAAAGCAGATCACAGACATGACACAAAACTAAAGTCATTTCAAATGGCAACTTTCTGGCTTTAAGAAACACTATAAGAAATCAGGAAAATAATTGTGGCAGTCAGTAACGGTTACTTTTTTAGACCAAGCAGAGGGAAAAAAATATGGAATCACTCAATTCTGAGGAATAAATTATGGAATCATGAAAAACAAAAGAACGCTCCAACACATCACTAGTATTTTGTTGCACCACCTCTGGCTTTTATAACAGCTTGCATTCTCTGAGGCATGGACTTAATGAGTGACAAACACTACTCTTCATCAATCTGGCTCCAACTTTCTCTGATTGCTGTTGCCAGATCAGCTTTGCAGGTTGGAGCCTTGTCATGGACCATTTTCTTCAACTTCCAAAGTTTTTCAATTGGATTAAGATCCGGACTATTTGCAGGCCATGACATTGACCCTATGTGTCTTTTTGCAAGGAATGTTTTCACAGTTTTTGCTCTATGGCAAGATGCATTATCATCTTGAAAAATGATTTCATCATCCCCAAACATCCTTTCAATTGATGGGATAAGAAAAGTGTCCAAAATATCAACGTAAACTTGTGCATTTATTGATGATGTAATGACAGCCATCTCCCCAGTGCCTTTACCTGACATGCAGCCCCATATCATCAATGACTGTGGAAATTTACATGTTCTCTTCAGGCAGTCATCTTTATAAATCTCATTGGAACGGCACCAAACAAAAGTTCCAGCATCATCACCTTGCCCAATGCAGATTCGAGATTCATCACTGAATATGACTTTCATCCAGTCATCCACAGTACACGATTGCTTTTCCTTAGCCCATTGTAACCTTGTTTTTTTCTGTTTAGGTGTTAATGATGGCTTTCGTTTAGTTTTTCTGTATGTAAATCCCATTTCCTTTAGGCGGTTTCTTACAGTTCGGTCACAGACGTCGACTCCAGTTTCCTCCCATGCGTTCCTCATTTGTTTTGTTGTGCATTTTCGATTTTTGAGACATATTGCTTTAAGTTTTCTGTCTTGAAGCTTTGATGTCTTCCTTGGTCTACCAGTATGTTTGCCTTTAACAACCTTCCCATGTTGTTTGTATTTGGTCCAGAGTTTAGACACAGCTGACTGTCAACAACCAACATCTTTTGCAACATTGCGTGATGATTTACCCTCTTTTAAGAGTTTGATAATCCTCTCCTTTGTTTCAATTGACATCTCTCGTGTTGGAGCCATGATTCATGTCAGTCCACTTGGTGCAACAGCTCTCTAAGGTGTGATCACTCCTTTTAGATGCAGACTAACGAGCAGATCTGATTTGATGCAGGTGTTAGTTTTGGGGATGAAAATTTACAGGGTGATTCCATAATTTATTCCTCAGAATTGAGTGAGTCCATATTTTTTTCCCTCTGCTTGGTTTAAAAAAGTAACCGTAACTGACTGCCACAATTATTTTTCCTGATTTCTTATAGTGTTTCTTAAAGCCAGAAAGTTGCCATTTGAAATGACTTTAGTTTTGTGTCATGTCTTTGATCTGCTTTTTTTTTTTTTTTTTACAAAATTAAACAACTGAATGAACATCCTCAGAGGCCGCTGATTCCATAATTATTGTCAGGGGTTGTATAAAACTGTTCAGACTGGCACCTCCCTACCTAGCTGACCTAATTAAACCTTATGTACCGGCCCGGGCTTTGCGTTCTCAGGGTGCAGGACTACTTTGTGTCCCTAGGGTGAATAAGAAGTCTGTGGGTCATAGAGCTTTCTCTTATCATGCCCCTGTTCTGTGGAATGATCTCCCTGCATCAATAAAACAGTCAGATTCTGTACAGCAGGGGTCGAAATACATTTTTTAACCTACTTGCACTGGTGCTAGTAACAAAAAAAAGACTTGCACAGAAAAAGTTACTTGCACAACTAGGGATGGGTATTGATAAGGTTTTATCGATATCGATGCCATTATCGATCCGATTCCTTATCGATACCTCTTGAATTTTGTACTAAAAGTAGGCTTTACAGGTTTTCTATGTATTTCCTTGAGTCTTAAAGTAAATAAGTATGAGATTAGTCACTGTATCCTTGATCTCTGGACATAAATAAAAATAAACAAAACTGTGTTTTGCTTTGATGTTAATTCAGACTGGATTCTATCGTTCTATCTTGACTTGTCAGAGAGCCGCGCAGCGTTTGGAGCTGTGTGAACAGAACGGAGGATGATTCTCGTTTCTTTCTCGCAACGAGACAGGAGTCCCAGTTAGTAACTTTAATCCACACAGTAGTGAATCACAACTCATATTGAGGGATGAAAGTGGTGAAAAACAAAAAAAAATCTGAAACCCAAAATTACCCCCCCCAACACCACCTGCACGAAAATGTTTGAATTCTAGAAGCTCTGAAATGCAATCTGGGACTATTCCAGACAATAAACTGGAGTGAGTGCTGAATCTATTTAGGTGAGAAAAAAAAATACAACTTTCCTTATTCAAATTCATTCCAGTAGTATTCTGCTCTTACTAGGATGCAGCAGTTTTCTAGTTTGGCAGAAAGTCCTGGAGGAAATCACTGAAGAAATTAACAAACTGAAAATATGGTTTGACTGAAACAAACTGTCATTAAACTTAAATAAGACAGAGATGAATTGGAGGTGTGAGAGTCACTAGGTGTTCACAGGAAACACTTATTTCTGTATTTATTTATTTATGTATGTTCATTGTTAGTTGCTTTTATATTTTCTGTTGTGTTTCTATTCAGGTTCTTTTTGTCTCTTTCTCTAAAATTGTATATAATAATCATTAGATTATTAATATATATATAAGCAAAAATAAATTTAAGGAATATTACAATTTGAAAACAAATGCACCCCCAAACGTGATGACGGCTGCAATTGCTAAATGCTAACTTTTAACACTAAAAATGCCATAGACATGCTAACATGTTAGCATCGCTCCCGTTTTTAAGTTATAAAATACATCTATCAACTGTTTCAGAAGACCATAACAGGTCGGTTTAACATAGAAAAGGTAAATAATACTCACAGACGTATGCTCTTTAGGGTTTTAGCGGGGGAAAATTAAGCGAAAGAAAGAAATAAACGAAGCAATCGACCGAAGCATTGCTTCAATCTGCGAACCACGCTTCGATTGGTTCAAGGTTCAAAGCAAAGCCACGCTGCAGAAAAGTTGATTAAGGACCCGCTGCAGGGTCTGTAATCAATGTAGAGAAATGATCATTTTCCTGACAAACACCCACCAAAACAACGGCCACTCTGAAGGACCGATAACAGAATCGTTAAGCACAAAGCTTATTGATGTCGGTGGATTGAATCATTTCTTAACGATACCCGAAAGGAACCGGTTCTCGATACCCATCCCTATGCAAAACCAAAAGTCAGTCTTATATCAACCTTAAAACTCCTCCTCCGATGTGTCAGACTCTTCCCCTCTGGAGGAATGAAGCGATTTTGAGCGAATGGCGCATTTGTGACGCGATATTGTGCCGCGTCACCCTCCTCCCCAAGTTGAAAAATCTGAACTTTTTCATCTTGTCGCGCTGCGATGACCAATCAGGGACTGGATATGTAGTGATGTGGAGACGTCTGGAGGTTATACTTGATGTGAACATGTCCTGTCTCTGGTAGCCAGCCTGTGAGCAGGACTTACATCCCTTTTGTCCTTTATTTCACAATTATGACACAGTTTGAGGGGGAGAGCGAGCAGCAGCACTGCAGCAGCACTGCAGCAGCAGCCAGTTTTTTTTTTGTCCACATGCGCACGCGAACTAATCGTCCGTGAAGATAATTTTATTAACTACACAGATGTATAATAAAACAAATGGTGACTAGTTTATAACACAATAATGAGAGTTTGAGGGGCGAGAGACCACAGCAGCACCCAGTTTTTTTTTTCTTTTCTTTGTTTACATACGAGGTCTGTTAGAAAAGTAACAGACCTTTTTATTTTTTGCAAAAACTATAGGGATTTGAATCATGTGTGATTGCATCAGCCAAGCTTGAACCTTCGTGCGCATGCGTGAGTTTTTTCACGCCTGTCGGTTGCGTCATTTGCCTGTGAGCACTCCTTGTGGGAGGAGTGGTCCAGCCCCCTCGTTGGATTTTCATTGTCAGGAAATTGGCTGATCGACCGCCGCTTTGCTTCATCAAACTTTTTTCAGAAAGTGTGAGAGACAGCCAGGTGGAAACCATTTGGAAAATTCAGATGGCTTTCGGTGAAGATCTTATGGGGATCACACAGATTAAGGACAATTACAACTGGATTAAAGACGGCCCACAGCGGCGGATGGTGCGCCACGCACTAATGGTAAATGTCCAGCAGGCGGAGACATTGATTCATTTCAAGGGCCGAGTAGAGGCTGCTGTGGGACGATGAACCTGTTGGTTATAGTAGCGCGTGTGTGAGAGACACCTGTACTAAAAATGGCCGGTCCTCATGATGGGTAATGGGAAAAGGAGCCACTCCCCCAGAAAAATCAAAGTAGATCCAGCTGCACATTTGAAACTGGAAGATAAAACTGGCAACACTCTTCTTTAAACAGCTTCTGGCAAAAGGGGTTATTACATTAGTAATTTATATGGTGCATCAAGAAAGTATTCACAGCGCTTCACTTTTCCCCACATTGTTTTATGTTAGAGCCTCATTCCAAAATGGATGGAATTCTTATTTTTTCCTCAAAATTCTACACACAATAACAATGTGAAAAAGGTTAAAAACACATGTCGATACGTATTCACAGTCTTTGCCATGAAGCTCAAATTGAGCTCAGGAGCCTCCTGTTTCCACTGATCATCCCTGAGATGTTTCTACAGCTTCATTGGAGTCCACCTGGGGTAAATTCAGTTGACTGAACATGATTTGGAAAGACACACACCTGTCTACATATAAGGTCCCACATTTGACAGTCAGATCACAAACCAAGCATGAAGTCAAAGGAATAGTCTGTAGACCTCTGAGACAGGATTGTCTGGAGGCACAAATCTGGGGAAGGGTACAGGAACATTTCTGCTGCTTTGAAGGCCCTAAAGAGCACAGTGGCCTCCATCATCTGTAAATGGAAGAAGTTCAGATCCACCAGGACTCTTCCTAGAGCTGGACGCCCATCTAAACTGAGCGACTGGGGGAGAAGGACCTTAGTCAGGGAGATGACCAAAAAACCCGATGGTCACTCTGTCAGAGCTCCAGCGTTCCTCTGTGGAGAGAGGAGAACCTTCCAGAAGGACAACCATCTCTGCAGCAATCCACCAATCAGACCTGTATGGTAGAGTGGCCAGACGGAAGCCACTCCTTAGTAAAAGGCACATGGCAGCCCACTTGGAGTTTGACAAAAGGCACCTGAAGGACTCTCAGACCAGGAGAAACAAAATTCTCTGGTCTGATGAGACAAAGATTGAACTCTTTGGTGTGAACGCCAGGCGTCATGTTTGGAGGAAACCAGAGTCCCTTTATTGAGAGAGTGGCATCAACTGAGAACACAGTGCCATTTTGGGGCCAACTGTGATGAACTACTGAAAGAACCTTTTATGTTTTCAACATTTTTTAAATAATTTAACCACATACAGCAATACATTTGGGAACAGGTACTATCAAAATAAATATAAAAATAGTTAAGCTATCAAATTTACAATTTATGATGATTTATTTAATTTAAAGCCTGATTTATGCTTCTGCACAGCTGTGTCATACAATGACATGCGTAACCGTTTTAAAGTTCTCCATCACTAGATTACGCTTTAATATGGATTAATTTGACCCTCAACAAGCTTTTCTTTCTACAATTATCACCTCCAAAGGTACGGTGTTTATTACATGGAAAACCATACAAAAACATCTGGTTTATACAATAGCGGTTTAGGCGAGTTTTATTGTACATGGGACTAAACACTGAATTTACCTCTCAAAACTGACAATGAAGTCGCTTCCATCCCACATGGCTGACTTTATTTTCCCAATTTTCTCTTCTGTTGGGATCTGAAGGGAATCTGTACATCTTGAACCCCTTGTTGTGTCCATTTGTGCCTCCAAATGCACAACAACCCAGCATTTTCAGTGGATAAATAAATAAAATAGCTGGATTTACATGCAGACAGATTAACAGCCAACGCTATTTTGGAACCAAGATGGTACCACGAGTTGGTCATGTGCCATTTCTGGCTCATCTGTCGCTGCTCTCGTGCTTGCTCTAGGGGTTCGTAAGGTGAGACCTTACTTCTGTGAAGCGACTTGAGGCAACTTTGTTGCAATTTGGCGCTATATATGAAATGAAACTACTCTGAATAAAGGGACTCCAGAGGAAACCAGGCACCATCCCTACAGTGAAGCATGGTGGTGGCAGCATCATGCTGTGGGGATGTTTTTCAGCAGCAGGAACTGGGAGACTAGTCAGGATTGAGGGAAAGATGAATGCAGCAATGTACAGAGACATCCTGGATGAAAACCTGCTCCAGAGCGCTCTTCACCTCAGACTGGGGCGATGGTTCATCTTTCAGCAGGGCGATGACCCTAAACACACAGCCAAGATATCAAAGGAGTGTCTTCAGGACAACTCTGTGAATGTCCTTGAGTGGCCCAGCCAGAGCCCAGACCTGAATCCGATTGAACATCTCAGGAGAGATCTGAAAATGTCTGTGCACCGACGCTGCCCATCCAACCTGATGGAGCTTGAGAGGTGCTGTAAAGAGGAATGGACAAAACTGCCCAAAGATAGGTGCACCAAGCTTGTGGCATCAGATTCAAGAAGACTTGAGGCTGAAATTGCTGCCAAAGGTGCATCAACAAAGTACTGAACAAAGGCTGTGAATACTTATGGACGAGTGATTTCTGAGTTTTATATTTTTAATAGGTTTACAAAAACTAAAAAAAAAAAACTTTTCATTTTGTCATTATGGGATGTCATGAGAAGAATTCTGAGGGAAAAATGAATTCCATCCAATTTGGAAAACAAGGCTGTAACATAAAATGTGGACAAAGTGAAGCGCTGTGAATACTTTGAGGATGAACCGTAACATCTGTCTGACGCACAAAACAAAAACAGTAGCAGACGTCACGCACAACATTAATTCCACACCTCAACATACTAACGATTCCTACTGTTTATCTGCACACAGTGGACAAAAGTGAGCGTTTGAGATCTAAAATGTCACGTGGCTGCACTTTGACCACGCCCACTGACTGACATGAAGAACTGTGCGGCCAAGAAAAAAAAACAACAAATAAAACCAAACCAAAAGACAAGATAAAAACGAAAATAGGCGCACATACATAAAATAATAAAAAGAAAAAAAAGCAAACGAGCGAGCGGGAGCGTTCACACTGAGGCAGAACAGCTCCAAAATAAGTTTTACTGATTTAAACACTCTGGTTGAAAAGTGTTTAGTTTTAAACTGACGTTTAGCTCGTCAGCTAGCTTAGCCGCCAATCACACAGGCAAATTTCAGAAAAACAACCGCTTGTTTTAATAAGACAGTAAAACACCTGCGCTGACATAACGTGCTGTATCACACAGCATTAACCTTAAAACAGCATTAATGTATGATTGTAAAAATGTACTTACTAAAGGAAGGCCCGCTGCTTCGCTCATCTCTTCTTCTTCGCTGACTTTAATGGCCGTCAGTCCACAGCGCCACCTGCCGCACTGGAAAGTGAAAACTCAGGACAACACGAGAATAGAATGGAGACTTTGACAGTCAGGTGGCCTTTGTGTGTGTGTGTGTGTGTGTGTGTGTGTGTGTGTGTGTGTGTGTGTGTGTGTGTGTGTGTGTGTGTGTGTGTGTGTGTGTGTGTGTGTGTGTGTGTGTGTGTGTGTGTGTGTGTGTGTGTGTGTGTGTGTGTGTGTGTGTGTGTCTTGATCGATTTGCTGTTTTGTGTATTTATGTATTTTGGGTCAAGGAAGAATAGCGTCAAAATGGAACATTGACAGGATGAATAGCTTTTGAGAAACAAATTCGTCCTGTCAGTGATAATTACATTTTGGACTTGCAAACCTTTCCAGCAGGGGTCAGTAAATCATCTTTATATTAAAAGTGTGAGTGTCAGTGCATATAATTTTAAACAGGTTAAAATACATGGATAACACAAGAAGGTGAAAACACTTATTTCCATTGTGGTCAATTTAAAAATCAAATGACAAAATAGAAGTAATAACAATAATAAAAATAATAGTGTGTATATGATAACACTCTAAACAATTTATGAATAGATTAAGACAGGAAATAAACATTAAAAAATTACATAATTAACAGGAAATAAAAGGGTTGAGTTTGAGTTACAGTGAAGGACCACGAAGACTAAGACTGGAACCCAATATGCAAGCAGCAAACACAGGGCTTAGGTGTAAGAAACAGGTTTTATTTTTCCTGGTGTCAATGAATGACCAACAGTTCAAAGTGACTTCCAAATCTAAAACTCCTCAAAAGTCCAAAGTAAACAAATAAACAATGTGAATGGAACCAAATCCTCCAAAAGACAACATAGAAACAATGTGAATGGAACCAAATCCTCCAAAAGACAACAAATAAACAATGTGAATGGAACCAAATCCTCCAAAAGACAACATAGAAACAATGTGAATGGAACCAAATCCTCCAAAAGACAACAAATAAACAATGTGAACGGAACCAAATCCTCCAAAAGACAAAGTGAACAAGCAAACAATGTGAATGGAATCAAATCCAACAAAAGACAACATAGAAACAATGTGAATGGAACCAAATCCTCCAAAAGACAACATAGAAACAATGTGAATGGAACCAAATCCAACAAAAGACAACATAGAAACAATGTGAACGGAAACAAATCCTCCAAAAGACAAAGTGAACAAGCAAACAATGTGAATGGAACCAAATCCAACAAAAGACAACATAGAAACAATGTGAATGGAACCAAATCCAACAAAAGACAACATAGAAACAATGTGAATGGAACCAAATCCAACAAAAGACAAAGTGAACAAGCAAACAATGTGAATGGAATCAAATCCAACAAAAGACAACATAGAAACAATGTGAATGGAACCAAATCCTCCAAAAGACAACATAGAAACAATGTGAATGGAACCAAATCCAACAAACGACAACATAGAAACAATGTGAACGGAAACAAATCCTCCAAAAGACAAAGTGAACAAGTAAACAATGTGAATGGAACCAAATCCAACAAAAGACAACATAGAAACAATGTGAATGGAACCAAATCCAACAAAAGACAAAGTGAACAAGTAAACAATGTGAACAGAAACAAATCCTCCAAAAGACAACATAGAAACAATGTGAATGGAACCAAATCCTCCAAAAGACAACATAGAAACAATGTGAACGGAACCAAATCCTCCAAAAGACAAAGTGAACAAGTAAACAATGTGAACAGAAACAAATCCTCCAAAAGACAAAGTGAACAAGTAAACAATGTGAATGGAACCAAATCCTCCAAAAGACAACATAGAAACAATGTGAATGGAACCAAATCCAACAAAAGACAACATAGAAACAATGTGAACGGAACCAAATCAAACAAAAGACAAAGTGAACAAGTAAACAATGTGAACGGAAGCAAATCCTCCAAAAGACAACATAGAAACAATGTGAATGAAACCAAATCCAACAAAAGACAACATAGAAACAATGTGAATGGAACCAAATCCAACAAAAGACAACATAGAAACAATGTGAATGGAACCAAATCAAACAAAAGACAAAGTGAACAAGTAAACAATGTGAACGGAAGCAAATCCTCCAAAAGACAACATAGAAACAATGTGAATGGAACCAAATCCAACAAAAGACAACATAGAAACAATGTGAATGGAACCAAATCCAACAAAAGACAACATAGAAACAATGTGAATGGAACCAAATCCAACAAAAGACAACATAGAAACAATGTGAATGGAACCAAATCCAACAAAAGACAACATAGAAACAATGTGAATGGAACCAAATCCAACAAAAGACAAAGTGAACAAGTAAACAATGTGAATGGAACCAAATCCAACAAAAGACAACATAGAAACAATGTGAATGGAACCAAATCCAACAAAAGACAACATAGAAACAATGTGAATGGAACCAAATCCAACAAAAGACAAAGTGAACAAGTAAACAATGTGAATGGAACCAAATCCAACAAAAGACAACATAGAAACAATGTGAATGGAACCAAATCCAACAAAAGACAACATAGAAACAATGTGAATGGAACCAAATCAAACAAAAGACAAAGTGAACAAGTAAACAATGTGAACGGAAGCAAATCCTCCAAAAGACAACATAGAAACAATGTGAATGGAACCAAATCCAACAAAAGACAACATAGAAACAATGTGAATGGAACCAAATCCAACAAAAGACAAAGTGAACAAGTAAACAATGTGAATGGAACCAAATCCAACAAAAGACAACATAGAAACAATGTGAATGGAACCAAATCCAACAAAAGACAACATAGAAACAATGTGAACGGAAACAAATCCTCCAAAAGACAAAGTGAACAAGTAAACAATGTGAATGGAACCAAATCCTCCAAAAGACAACAAATAAACAATGTGAACGGAAACAAATCCTCCAAAAGACAAAGTGAACAAGTAAACAATGTGAATGGAACCAAATCCTCCAAAAGACAACATAGAAACAATGTGAATGGAACCAAATCCAACAAAAGACAACATAGAAACAATGTGAACGGAACCAAATCAAACAAAAGACAAAGTGAACAAGTAAACAATGTGAACGGAAGCAAATCCTCCAAAAGACAACATAGAAACAATGTGAATGGAACCAAATCCAACAAAAGACAACATGGAAACAATGTGAATGGAACCAAATCCAACAAAAGACAACATAGAAACAATGTGAATGGAACCAAATCAAACAAAAGACAAAGTGAACAAGTAAACAATGTGAACGGAAGCAAATCCTCCAAAAGACAACATAGAAACAATGTGAATGGAACCAAATCCAACAAAAGACAACATAGAAACAATGTGAATGGAACCAAATCCAACAAAAGACAACATAGAAACAATGTGAATGGAACCAAATCCAACAAAAGACAACATAGAAACAATGTGAATGGAACCAAATCCAACAAAAGACAAAGTGAACAAGTAAACAATGTGAATGGAACCAAATCCAACAAAAGACAACATAGAAACAATGTGAATGGAACCAAATCCAACAAAAGACAACATGGAAACAATGTGAATGGAACCAAATCCAACAAAAGACAACATAGAAACAATGTGAATGGAACCAAATCAAACAAAAGACAAAGTGAACAAGTAAACAATGTGAACGGAAGCAAATCCTCCAAAAGACAACATAGAAACAATGTGAATGGAACCAAATCCAACAAAAGACAACATAGAAACAATGTGAATGGAACCAAATCCAACAAAAGACAACATAGAAACAATGTGAATGGAACCAAATCCAACAAAAGACAACATAGAAACAATGTGAATGGAACCAAATCCAACAAAAGACAAAGTGAACAAGTAAACAATGTGAATGGAACCAAATCCAACAAAAGACAACATAGAAACAATGTGAATGGAACCAAATCCTCCAAAAGACAACAAATAAACAATGTGAACGGAAACAAATCCTCCAAAAGACAAAGTGAACAAGTAAACAATGTGAATGGAACCAAATCCAACAAAAGACAACATAGAAACAATGTGAATGGAACCAAATCCAACAAAAGACAAAGTGAACAAGCAAACAATGTGAATGGAACCAAATCCTCCAAAAGACAACATAGAAACAATGTGAATGGAACCAAATCCAACAAAAGACAAAGTGAACAAGCAAACAATGTGAATGGAACCAAATCCTCCAAAAGACAACATAGAAACAATGTGAATGGAACCAAATCCAACAAAAGACAACATAGAAACAATGTGAATGGAACCAAATCCAACAAAAGACAACATAGAAACAATGTGAACGGAAACAAATCATCCAAAAGACAAAGTGAACAAGTAAACAATGTGAATGGAACCAAATCCTCCAAAAGACAACAAATAAACAATGTGAACGGAAACAAATCCTCCAAAAGACAAAGTGAACAAGTAAACAATGTGAATGGAACCAAATCCAACAAAAGACAACATAGAAACAATGTGAATGGAACCAAATCCAACAAAAGACAAAGTGAACAAGCAAACAATGTGAATGGAACCAAATCCTCCAAAAGACAACATAGAAACAATGTGAATGGAACCAAATCCAACAAAAGACAAAGTGAACAAGTAAACAATGTGAACGGAAGCAAATCCTCCAAAAGACAACATAGAAACAATGTGAATGGAACCAAATCCAACAAAAGACAACATGGAAACAATGTGAATGGAACCAAATCCAACAAAAGACAACATAGAAACAATGTGAATGGAACCAAATCAAACAAAAGACAAAGTGAACAAGCAAACAATGTGAATGGAACCAAATCCAACAAAAGACAACATAGAAACAATGTGAATGGAACCAAATCCAACAAAAGACAACATAGAAACAATGTGAACGGAAACAAATCATCCAAAAGACAAAGTGAACAAGTAAACAATGTGAATGGAACCAAATCCTCCAAAAGACAACAAATAAACAATGTGAACGGAAACAAATCCTCCAAAAGACAAAGTGAACAAGTAAACAATGTGAATGGAACCAAATCCAACAAAAGACAACATAGAAACAATGTGAATGGAACCAAATCCAACAAAAGACAAAGTGAACAAGCAAACAATGTGAATGGAACCAAATCCTCCAAAAGACAACATAGAAACAATGTGAATGGAACCAAATCCAACAAAAGACAAAGTGAACAAGTAAACAATGTGAACGGAAGCAAATCCTCCAAAAGACAACATAGAAACAATGTGAATGGAACCAAATCCAACAAAAGACAACATGGAAACAATGTGAATGGAACCAAATCCAACAAAAGACAACATAGAAACAATGTGAATGGAACCAAATCAAACAAAAGACAAAGTGAACAAGTAAACAATGTGAACGGAAGCAAATCCTCCAAAAGACAACATAGAAACAATGTGAATGGAACCAAATCCAACAAAAGACAACATAGAAACAATGTGAATGGAACCAAATCCAACAAAAGACAACATAGAAACAATGTGAATGGAACCAAATCCAACAAAAGACAACATAGAAACAATGTGAATGGAACCAAATCCAACAAAAGACAACATAGAAACAATGTGAACGGAAACAAATCATCCAAAAGACAAAGTGAACAAGTAAACAATGTGAATGGAACCAAATCCTCCAAAAGACAACAAATAAACAATGTGAACGGAAACAAATCCTCCAAAAGACAAAGTGAACAAGTAAACAATGTGAATGGAACCAAATCCAACAAAAGACAACATAGAAACAATGTGAATGGAACCAAATCCAACAAAAGACAAAGTGAACAAGCAAACAATGTGAATGGAACCAAATCCTCCAAAAGACAACATAGAAACAATGTGAATGGAACCAAATCCAACAAAAGACAAAGTGAACAAGCAAACAATGTGAATGGAATCAAATCCAACAAAAGACAACATAGAAACAATGTGAATGGAACCAAATCCTCCAAAAGACAACATAGAAACAATGTGAATGGAACCAAATCCAACAAAAGACAACATAGAAACAATGTGAACGGAAACAAATCCTCCAAAAGACAAAGTGAACAAGTAAACAATGTGAATGCAACCAAATCCAACAAAAGACAACATAGAAACAATGTGAATGGAACCAAATCCAACAAAAGACAAAGTGAACAAGCAAACAATGTGAATGGAATCAAATCCAACAAAAGACAACATAGAAACAATGTGAATGGAACCAAATCCTCCAAAAGACAACATAGAAACAATGTGAATGGAACCAAATCCAACAAAAGACAACATAGAAACAATGTGAACGGAAACAAATCCTCCAAAAGACAAAGTGAACAAGTAAACAATGTGAATGGAACCAAATCCTCCAAAAGACAACAAATAAACAATGTGAACGGAAACAAATCCTCCAAAAGACAAAGTGAACAAGTAAACAATGTGAATGGAACCAAATCCAACAAAAGACAACATAGAAACAATGTGAATGGAACCAAATCCAACAAAAGACAACATAGAAACAATGTGAATGGAACCAAATCCAACAAAAGACAACATAGAAACAATGTGAATGGAACCAAATCCAACAAAAGACAACATAGAAACAATGTGAACGGAAACAAATCCTCCAAAAGACAACATAGAAACAATGTGAATGGAACCAAATCCAACAAAAAACAAAGTGAACAAGTAAACAATGTGAATGGAACCAAATCCTCCAAAAGACAACATAGAAACAATGTGAATGGAACCAAATCCAACAAAAGACAACATAGAAACAATGTGAACGGAAACAAATCCTCCAAAAGACAAAGTGAACAAGTAAACAATGTGAATGGAACCAAATCCTCCAAAAGACAACAAATAAACAATGTGAACGGAAACAAATCCTCCAAAAGACAAAGTGAACAAGTAAACAATGTGAATGGAACCAAATCCAACAAAAGACAACATAGAAACAATGTGAATGCAACAAAAGACAACATAGAAACAATGTGAACGGAAACAAATCCTCCAAAAGACAACATAGAAACAATGTGAATGGAACCAAATCCAACAAAAGACAACATAGAAACAATGTGAACGGAAACAAATCCTCCAAAAGACAAAGTGAACAAGTAAACAATGTGAATGGAACCAAATCCAACAAAAGACAACATAGAAACAATGTGAACGGAAACAAATCCTCCAAAAGACAAAGTGAACAAGTAAACAATGTGAATGCAACCAAATCCAACAAAAGACAACATAGAAACAATGTGAACGGAAACAAATCCTCCAAAAGACAAAGTGAACAAGTAAACAATGTGAATGGAACCAAATCCAACAAAAGACAAAGTGAACAAGCAAACAATGTGAATGGAATCAAATCCAACAAAAGACAACATAGAAACAATGTGAATGGAACCAAATCCTCCAAAAGACAACATAGAAACAATGTGAATGGAACCAAATCCAACAAAAGACAACATAGAAACAATGTGAACGGAAACAAATCCTCCAAAAGACAAAGTGAACAAGTAAACAATGTGAATGGAACCAAATCCTCCAAAAGACAACAAATAAACAATGTGAACGGAAACAAATCCTCCAAAAGACAAAGTGAACAAGTAAACAATGTGAATGGAACCAAATCCAACAAAAGACAACATAGAAACAATGTGAATGGAACCAAATCCAACAAAAGACAACATAGAAACAATGTGAATGGAACCAAATCCAACAAAAGACAACATAGAAACAATGTGAATGGAACCAAATCCAACAAAAGACAACATAGAAACAATGTGAACGGAAACAAATCCTCCAAAAGACAACATAGAAACAATGTGAATGGAACCAAATCCAACAAAAGACAAAGTGAACAAGTAAACAATGTGAATGGAACCAAATCCTCCAAAAGACAACATAGAAACAATGTGAATGGAACCAAATCCAACAAAAGACAACATAGAAACAATGTGAATGGAACCAAATCCAACAAAAGACAACATAGAAACAATGTGAACGGAACCAAATCCAACAAAAGACAACATAGAAACAATGTGAATGGAACCAAATCCTCCAAAAGACAACATAGAAACAATGTGAATGGAACCAAATCCTCCAAAAGACAACAAATAAACAATGTGAACAGAACCAAATCCTCCAAAAGACAACAAATAAACAATGTGAACGGAACCAAATCCTCCAAAAGACAACAAATAAACAATGTGAACGGAACCAAATCCTCCAAAAGACAACATAGAAACAATGTGAATGGAATCAAATCCTCCAAAAGACAACATAGAAACAATGTCAACGGAACCAAATCCTCCAAAAGACAACATAGAAACAATATGAACGGAACCAAATCCTCCAAAACACAAAGTGAACAAGTAAACAATGTGAAAGGAACAAAATCCTCCAAAAGACAACAAATAAACAATGTGAACAGAACCAAATCCTCCAAAAGACAACAAATAAACAATGTGAACGGAACCAAATCCAACAAAAGACAACATAGAAACAATGTGAATGGAACCAAATCCAACAAAAGACAACATAGAAACAATGTGAACGGAACCAAATCCAACAAAAGACAACATAGAAACAATGTGAATGGAACCAAATCCTCCAAAAGACAACATAGAAACAATGTGAATGGAACCAAATCCTCCAAAAGACAACAAATAAACAATGTGAACAGAACCAAATCCTCCAAAAGACAACAAATAAACAATGTGAACGGAACCAAATCCTCCAAAAGACAACAAATAAACAATGTGAACGGAACCAAATCCTCCAAAAGACAACATAGAAACAATGTGAATGGAATCAAATCCTCCAAAAGACAACATAGAAACAATATGAACGGAACCAAATCCTCCAAAAGACAACAAATAAACAATGTGAACGGAACCAAATCCTCCAAAAGACAACATAGAAACAATGTGAATGGAATCAAATCCTCCAAAAGACAACATAGAAACAATGTCAACGGAACCAAATCCTCCAAAAGACAACATAGAAACAATATGAACGGAACCAAATCCTCCAAAACACAAAGTGAACAAGTACACAATGTGAAAGGAACAAAATCCTCCAAAAGACAACAAATAAACAATGTGAACAGAACCAAATCCTCCAAAAGACAACAAATAAACAATGTGAACGGAACCAAATCCAACAAAAAACAAAGTGAACAAGTAAACAATGTGAACGGAAACAAATCCTCCAAAAGACAACATAGAAACAATGTGAATGGAACCAAATCCAACAAAAAACAAAGTGAACAAGTAAACAATGTGAATGGAACCAAATCCTCCAAAAGACAAAGTGAACAAGTAAACAATGTGAATGGAACCAAATCCTCCAAAAGACAACATAGAAACAATGTGAATGGAACCAAATCCAACAAAAGACAAAGTGAACAAGTAAACAATGTGAATGGAACCAAATCCAACAAAAGACAACATAGAAACAATGTGAATGGAACCAAATCCAACAAAAGACAACATAGAAACAATGTGAACGGAAACAAATCCTCCAAAAGACAAAGTGAACAAGTAAACAATGTGAATGGAACCAAATCCTCCAAAAGACAACAAATAAACAATGTGAACGGAAACAAATCCTCCAAAAGACAAAGTGAACAAGTAAACAATGTGAATGGAACCAAATCCAACAAAAGACAACATAGAAACAATGTGAATGGAACCAAATCCAACAAAAGACAAAGTGAACAAGCAAACAATGTGAATGGAACCAAATCCTCCAAAAGACAACATAGAAACAATGTGAATGGAACCAAATCCAACAAAAGACAAAGTGAACAAGCAAACAATGTGAATGGAATCAAATCCAACAAAAGACAACATAGAAACAATGTGAATGGAACCAAATCCTCCAAAAGACAACATAGAAACAATGTGAATGGAACCAAATCCAACAAAAGACAACATAGAAACAATGTGAACGGAAACAAATCCTCCAAAAGACAAAGTGAACAAGTAAACAATGTGAATGCAACCAAATCCAACAAAAGACAACATAGAAACAATGTGAATGGAACCAAATCCAACAAAAGACAAAGAGAACAAGCAAACAATGTGAATGGAATCAAATCCAACAAAAGACAACATAGAAACAATGTGAATGGAACCAAATCCTCCAAAAGACAACATAGAAACAATGTGAATGGAACCAAATCCAACAAAAGACAACATAGAAACAATGTGAACGGAAACAAATCCTCCAAAAGACAAAGTGAACAAGTAAACAATGTGAATGGAACCAAATCCTCCAAAAGACAACAAATAAACAATGTGAACGGAAACAAATCCTCCAAAAGACAAAGTGAACAAGTAAACAATGTGAATGGAACCAAATCCAACAAAAGACAACATAGAAACAATGTGAATGGAACCAAATCCAACAAAAGACAACATAGAAACAATGTGAATGGAATGAAATCCAACAAAAGACAACATAGAAACAATGTGAACGGAAACAAATCCTCCAAAAGACAACATAGAAACAATGTGAATGGAACCAAATCCAACAAAAAACAAAGTGAACAAGTAAACAATGTGAATGGAACCAAATCCTCCAAAAGACAACATAGAAACAATGTGAATGGAACCAAATCCAACAAAAGACAACATAGAAACAATGTGAATGGAACCAAATCCAACAAAAGACAACATAGAAACAATGTGAACGGAACCAAATCCAACAAAAGACAACATAGAAACAATGTGAATGGAACCAAATCCTCCAAAAGACAACAAATAAACAATGTGAACAGAACCAAATCCTCCAAAAGACAACAAATAAACAATGTGAACGGAACCAAATCCTCCAAAAGACAACAAATAAACAATGTGAACGGAACCAAATCCTCCAAAAGACAACATAGAAACAATGTGAATGGAATCAAATCCTCCAAAAGACAACATAGAAACAATGTCAACGGAACCAAATCCTCCAAAAGACAACATAGAAACAATATGAACGGAACCAAATCCTCCAAAACACAAAGTGAACAAGTAAACAATGTGAAAGGAACAAAATCCTCCAAAAGACAACAAATAAACAATGTGAACAGAACCAAATCCTCCAAAAGACAACAAATAAACAATGTGAACGGAACCAAATCCAACAAAAGACAACATAGAAACAATGTGAATGGAACCAAATCCAACAAAAGACAACATAGAAACAATGTGAACGGAACCAAATCCAACAAAAGACAACAAATAAACAATGTGAACAGAACCAAATCCTCCAAAAGACAACAAATAAACAATGTGAACGGAACCAAATCCAACAAAAAACAAAGTGAACAAGTAAACAATGTGAACGGAAACAAATCCTCCAAAAGACAACATAGAAACAATGTGAATGGAACCAAATCCAACAAAAAACAAAGTGAACAAGTAAACAATGTGAAAGGAACAAAATCCTCCAAAAGACAACAAATAAACAATGTGAACAGAACCAAATCCTCCAAAAGACAACAAATAAACAATGTGAACGGAACCAAATCCTCCAAAAGACAACAAATAAACAATGTGAACAGAACCAAATCCTCCAAAAGACAACAAATAAACAATGTGAACAGAACCAAATCCAACAAAAAACAAAGTGAACAAGTAAACAATGTGAACGGAAACAAATCCTCCAAAAGACAACATAGAAACAATGTGAATGGAACCAAATCCAACAAAAAACAAAGTGAACAAGTAAACAATGTGAATGGAACCAAATCCTCCAAAAGACAAAGTGAACAAGTAAACAATGTGAATGGAACCAAATCCTCCAAAAGACAACATAGAAACAATGTGAATGGAACCAAATCCAACAAAAGACAAAGTGAACAAGTAAACAATGTGAATGGAACCAAATCCAACAAAAGACAACATAGAAACAATGTGAATGGAACCAAATCCAACAAAAGACAACATAGAAACAATGTGAACGGAAACAAATCCTCCAAAAGACAAAGTGAACAAGTAAACAATGTGAATGGAACCAAATCCTCCAAAAGACAACAAATAAACAATGTGAACGGAAACAAATCCTCCAAAAGACAAAGTGAACAAGTAAACAATGTGAATGGAACCAAATCCAACAAAAGACAACATAGAAACAATGTGAATGGAACCAAATCCAACAAAAGACAACATAGAAACAATGTGAACGGAACCAAATCAAACAAAAGACAAAGTGAACAAGTAAACAATGTGAACGGAAGCAAATCCTCCAAAAGACAACATAGAAACAATGTGAATGGAACCAAATCCAACAAAAGACAACATAGAAACAATGTGAATGGAACCAAATCAAACAAAAGACAAAGTGAACAAGTAAACAATGTGAACGGAAGCAAATCCTCCAAAAGACAACATAGAAACAATGTGAATGGAACCAAATCCAACAAAAGACAACATAGAAACAATGTGAATGGAACCAAATCCAACAAAAGACAACATAGAAACAATGTGAATGGAACCAAATCCAACAAAAGACAACATAGAAACAATGTGAATGGAACCAAATCCAACAAAAGACAAAGTGAACAAGTAAACAATGTGAATGGAACCAAATCCAACAAAAGACAACATAGAAACAATGTGAATGGAACCAAATCCAACAAAAGACAACATAGAAACAATGTGAATGGAACCAAATCCAACAAAAGACAACATAGAAACAATGTGAACGGAAACAAATCCTCCAAAAGACAAAGTGAACAAGTAAACAATGTGAATGGAACCAAATCCTCCAAAAGACAACAAATAAACAATGTGAACGGAAACAAATCCTCCAAAAGACAAAGTGAACAAGTAAACAATGTGAATGGAACCAAATCCAACAAAAGACAACATAGAAACAATGTGAATGGAACCAAATCCAACAAAAGACAACATAGAAACAATGTGAACGGAACCAAATCAAACAAAAGACAAAGTGAACAAGTAAACAATGTGAACGGAAGCAAATCCTCCAAAAGACAACATAGAAACAATGTGAATGGAACCAAATCCAACAAAAGACAACATAGAAACAATGTGAATGGAACCAAATCCAACAAAAGACAACATAGAAACAATGTGAATGGAACCAAATCAAACAAAAGACAAAGTGAACAAGTAAACAATGTGAACGGAAGCAAATCCTCCAAAAGACAACATAGAAACAATGTGAATGGAACCAAATCCAACAAAAGACAACATAGAAACAATGTGAATGGAACCAAATCCAACAAAAGACAACATAGAAACAATGTGAATGGAACCAAATCCAACAAAAGACAACATAGAAACAATGTGAATGGAACCAAATCCAACAAAAGACAAAGTGAACAAGCAAACAATGTGAATGGAACCAAATCCTCCAAAAGACAACATAGAAACAATGTGAATGGAACCAAATCCAACAAAAGACAAAGTGAACAAGCAAACAATGTGAATGGAATCAAATCCAACAAAAGACAACATAGAAACAATGTGAATGGAACCAAATCCTCCAAAAGACAACATAGAAACAATGTGAATGGAACCAAATCCAACAAAAGACAACATAGAAACAATGTGAATGGAACCAAATCCAACAAAAGACAACAAATAAAAAACAATGTGAACGGAAACAAATCCTCCAAAAGACAACAAATAAACAATGTGAACAGAACCAAATCCTCCAAAAGACAACAAATAAACAATGTGAACGGAACCAAATCCTCCAAAAGACAAAGTGAACAAGTAAACAATGTGAATGGAACCAAATCCAACAAACGACAACATAGAAACAATGTGAATGGAACCAAATCCTCCAAAAGACAACATAGAAACAATGTGAATGGAACCAAATCCTCCAAAAGACAACATAGAAACAATGTGAATGGAACCAAATCCAACAAAAGACAACATAGAAACAATGTGAACGGAAACAAATCCTCCAAAAGACAACATAGAAACAATGTGAATGGAACCAAATCCAACAAAAGACAACATAGAAACAATGTGAACGGAAACAAATCCTCCAAAAGACAAAGTGAACAAGTAAACAATGTGAATGGAACCAAATCCAACAAAAGACAAAGTGAACAAGTAAACAATGTGAATGGAACCAAATCCTCCAAAAGACAACATAGAAACAATGTGAATGGAACCAAATCCAACAAAAGACAAAGTGAACAAGTAAACAATGTGAATGGAACCAAATCCAACAAAAGACAACAAATAAAAAACAATGTGAATGGAACCAAATCCAACAAAAGACAAAGTGAACAAATAAACAATGTGAATGGAACCAAATCCAACAAAAGACAAAGTGAACAAATAAACAATGTGAATGGAATCAAATCCAACAAAAGACAACAAATAAACAATGTGAATGGAACCAAATCCAACAAAAGACAAAGTGAACAAATAAACAATGTGAATGGAACCAAGTCCAACAAAAGACAACAAATAAACAATGTGAATGGAACCAAATCCAACAAAAGACAACAAATAAACAATGTGAATGGAACCAAATCCAACAAAAGACAAAGTGAACAAATAAACAATGTGAATGGAACCAAATCCAACAAAAGACAAAGTGAACAAATAAACAATGTGAATGGAACCAAATCCAACAAAAGACAACAAATAAACAATGTGAATGGAACCAAATCCAACAAAAGACAACAAATAAAAAATGTGAATGGAACCAAATCCAACAAAAGACAACAAATAAACAATGTGAATGGAACCAAATCCAACAAAAGACAAAGTGAACAAATAAACAATGTGAATGGAATCAAATCCAACAAAAGACAACAAATAAACAATGTGAATGGAACCAAATCCAACAAAAGACAAAGTGAACAAATAAACAATGTGAATGGAACCAAGTCCAACAAAAGACAACAAATAAACAATGTGAATGGAACCAAATCCAACAAAAGACAACAAATAAACAATGTGAATGGAACCAAATCCAACAAAAGACAAAGTGAACAAATAAACAATGTGAATGGAACCAAATCCAACAAAAGACAAAGTGAACAAATAAACAATGTGAATGGAACCAAATCCAACAAAAGACAAAGTCAACAAATAAACAATGTGAATGGAACCAAATCCAACAAAAGACAAAGTCAACAAATAAACAATGTGAATGGAACCAAATCCAACAAAAGACAAAGTGAACAAATAAACAATGTGAATGGAATCAAATCCAACAAAAGACAACATAGAAACAATGTGAATGGAACCAAATCCAACAAAAGACAACAAATAAACAATGTGAATGGAACCAAATCCAACAAAAGACAACAAATAAACAATGTGAATGGAACCAAATCCAACAAAAGACAAAGTGAATAAATAAACAATGTGAATGGAATCAAATCCAACAAAAGACAACAAATAAACAATGTGAATGGAACCAAATCCAACAAAAGACAAAGTGAACAAATAAACAATGTGAATGGAACCAAATCCAACAAAAGACAACAAATAAACAATGTGAATGGCACCAAATCCAACAAAAGACAACAAATAAACAATGTGAATGGAACCAAATCCAACAAAAGACAAAGTGAACAAATAAACAATGTGAATGGAACCAAATCCAACAAAAGACAACAAATAAACAATGTGAATGGAACCAAATCCAACAAAAGACAACAAATAAAAATGTGAATGGAACCAAATCCAACAAAAGACAACAAATAAACAATGTGAATGGAACCAAATACAACAAAAGACAAAGTGAACAAATAAACAATGTGAATGGAACCAAATCCAACAAACGACAACAATAAACAATGTGAATGGAACCAAATCCTCCAAAGACAAAGTGAACAATAGTAAACAATGTGAATGGAACCAAATCCAACAAAAGACAACATAGAAACAATGTGAATGGAACCAAATCCAACAAAAGACAACATAGAAACAATGTGAATGCAACCCAAATCCAACAAAAGACAACATAGAAACAATGTGAATGGAACCAAATCCCCAAAAGACAACATAGAAACAATGTGAATGGAACCAAATCCAACAAAAGACAACCATAGAACAATGTGAACTGGAACCAAATCCAACAAAAGACAACATAGAAACAATGTGAATGGAACCAAATCCTCCAAAAGGACAACATAGAAACAATGTGAATGGAACCAAATCCATCCAAAAGACAACATAGTAAACAATGTGAATGGAACCAAATCCTCCAAAAGACAACAAATAAACAATGTGAACGGAACCAAATCCTACAAAAGACAAAGTGAACAAATAAACAATGTGAATGGAACCAAATCCAACAAAAGACAAAGTCAACAAATAAACAATGTGAATGGAACCAAATCCAACAAAAGACAAAGTCAACAAATAAACAATGTGAATGGAACCAAATCCAACAAAAGACAAAGTGAACAAATAAACAATGTGAACGGAACCAAATCCTCCAAAAGACAACATAGAAACAATGTGAATGGAACCAAATCCAACAAAAGACAACATAGAAACAATGTGAATGGAACCAAATCCAACAAAAGACAACAAATAAACAATGTGAATGGAACCAAATCCAACAAAAGACAACAAATAAACAATGTGAATGGAATCAAATCCAACAAAAGACAACATAGAAACAATGTGAATGGAACCAAATCCAACAAAAGACAACAAATAAACAATGTGAATGGAACCAAATCCAACAAAAGACAACAAATAAACAATGTGAATGGAACCAAATCCAACAAAAGACAACATAGAAACAATGTGAACAGAACCAAATCCAACAAAAGACAAAGTGAATAAATAAACAATGTGAATGGAATCAAATCCAACAAAAGACAACAAATAAACAATGTGAATGGAACCAAATCCAACAAAAGACAACAAATAAACAATGTGAATGGAATCAAATCCAACAAAAGACAACACAGAAACAATGTGAATGGAACCAAATCCAACAAAAGACAACAAATAAACAATGTGAATGGAACCAAATCCAACAAAATACAACAAATAAACAATGTGAATGGAATCAAATCCAACAAAAGACAACCAATAAACAATGTGAATGGAACCAAATCCAACAAAAGACAACAAATAAACAATGTGAATGGAACCAAATCCAACAAAAGACAACCAATAAACAATGTGAATGGAACCAAATCCAACAAAAGACAACAAATAAACAATGTGAATGGAATCAAATCCAACAAAAGACAACACAGAAACAATGTGAATGGAACCAAATCCAACAAAAGACATCAAATAAACAATGTGAATGGAACCAAATCCAACAAAATACAACAAATAAACAATGTGAATGGAATCAAATCCAACCAAAGACAACAAATAAACAATGTGAATGGAACCAAATCCAACAAAAGACAAAGTGAACAAATAAACAATGTGAATGGAATCAAATCCAACAAAAGACAACACAGAAACAATGTGAATGGAACCAAATCCAACAAAAGACAAAGTGAACAAATAAACAATGTGAATGGAATCAAATCCAACAAAAGACAACAAATAAACAATGTGAATGGAACCAAATCCAACAAAAGACAAAGTGAACAAATAAACAATGTGAATGGAACCAAATCCAACAAAAGACAACAAATAAACAATGTGAATGGAACCAAATCCAACAAAAGACAACATAGAAACAATGTGAACAGAACCAAATCCAACAAAAGACAAAGTGAATAAATAAACAATGTGAATGGAATCAAATCCAACAAAAGACAACAAATAAACAATGTGAATGGAACCAAATCCAACAAAAGACAAAGTGAACAAATAAACAATGTGAATGGAATCAAATCCAACAAAAGACAACAAATAAACAATGTGAATGGAACCAAATCCAACAAAAGACAAAGTGAACAAATAAACAATGTGAATGGAACCAAATCCAACAAAAGACAAAGTGAACAAATAAACAATGTGAATGGAATCAAATCCAACAAAAGACAACAAATAAACAATGTGAATGGAACCAAATCCAACAAAAGACAAAGTGAACAAATAAACAATGTGAATGGAACCAAATCCAACAAAAGACAACAAATAAACAATGTGAATGGAACCAAATCCAACAAAAGACAACATAGAAACAATGTGAACAGAACCAAATCCAACAAAAGACAACAAATAAACAATGTGAATGGAACCAAATCCAACAAAAGACAAAGTGAACAAATAAACAATGTGAATGGAACCAAATCCAACAAAAGACAACAAATAAACAATGTGAATGGAACCAAATCCAACAAAAGACAACAAATAAACAATGTGAATGGAACCAAATCCAACAAAAGACAACAAATAAAAAATGTGAATGGAACCAAATCCAACAAAAGACAACAAATAAACAATGTGAATGGAACCAAATCCAACAAAAGACAAAGTGAACAAATAAACAATGTGAATGGAATCAAATCCAACAAAAGACAACAAATAAACAATGTGAATGGAACCAAATCCAACAAAAGACAAAGTGAACAAATAAACAATGTGAATGGAACCAAGTCCAACAAAAGACAACAAATAAACAATGTGAATGGAACCAAATCCAACAAAAGACAAAGTGAACAAATAAACAATGTGAATGGAACCAAATCCAACAAAAGACAAAGTGAACAAATAAACAATGTGAATGGAACCAAATCCAACAAAAGACAACAAATAAACAATGTGAATGGAACCAAATCCAACAAAAGACAAAGTGAACAAATAAACAATGTGAATGGAACCAAATCCAACAAAAGACAACAAATAAACAATGTGAATGGAACCAAATCCAACAAAAGACAAAGTGAACAAATAAACAATGTGAATGGAACCAAATCCAACAAAAGACAAAGTGAACAAATAAACAATGTGAATGGAACCAAATCCAACAAAAGACAACAAATAAACAATGTGAATGGAACCAAATCCAACAAAAGACAACAAATAAAAAATGTGAATGGAACCAAATCCAACAAAAGACAACAAATAAACAATGTGAATGGAACCAAATCCAACAAAAGACAAAGTGAACAAATAAACAATGTGAATGGAATCAAATCCAACAAAAGACAACAAATAAACAATGTGAATGGAACCAAATCCAACAAAAGACAAAGTGAACAAATAAACAATGTGAATGGAACCAAGTCCAACAAAAGACAACAAATAAACAATGTGAATGGAACCAAATCCAACAAAAGACAACAAATAAACAATGTGAATGGAACCAAATCCAACAAAAGACAAAGTGAACAAATAAACAATGTGAATGGAACCAAATCCAACAAAAGACAAAGTGAACAAATAAACAATGTGAATGGAACCAAATCCAACAAAAGACAAAGTCAACAAATAAACAATGTGAATGGAACCAAATCCAACAAAAGACAAAGTCAACAAATAAACAATGTGAATGGAACCAAATCCAACAAAAGACAAAGTGAACAAATAAACAATGTGAACGGAACCAAATCCTCCAAAAGACAACATAGAAACAATGTGAATGGAACCAAATCCAACAAAAGACAACAAATAAACAATGTGAATGGAATCAAATCCAACAAAAGACAACATAGAAACAATGTGAATGGAACCAAATCCAACAAAAGACAACAAATAAACAATGTGAATGGAACCAAATCCAACAAAAGACAACAAATAAACAATGTGAATGGAACCAAATCCAACAAAAGACAACATAGAAACAATGTGAACAGAACCAAATCCAACAAAAGACAAAGTGAATAAATAAACAATGTGAATGGAATCAAATCCAACAAAAGACAACAAATAAACAATGTGAATGGAACCAAATCCAACAAAAGACAAAGTGAACAAATAAACAATGTGAATGGAACCAAATCCAACAAAAGACAACAAATAAACAATGTGAATGGAACCAAATCCAACAAAAGACAACAAATAAACAATGTGAATGGAACCAAATCCAACAAAAGACAAAGTGAACAAATAAACAATGTGAATGGAACCAAATCCAACAAAAGACAACAAATAAACAATGTGAATGGAACCAAATCCAACAAAAGACAACAAATAAAAAATGTGAATGGAACCAAATCCAACAAAAGACAACAAATAAACAATGTGAATGGAACCAAATCCAACAAAAGACAAAGTGAACAAATAAACAATGTGAATGGAATCAAATCCAACAAAAGACAACAAATAAACAATGTGAATGGAACCAAATCCAACAAAAGACAAAGTGAACAAATAAACAATGTGAATGGAACCAAGTCCAACAAAAGACAACAAATAAACAATGTGAATGGAACCAAATCCAACAAAAGACAACAAATAAACAATGTGAATGGAACCAAATCCAACAAAAGACAAAGTGAACAAATAAACAATGTGAATGGAACCAAATCCAACAAAAGACAACAAATAAACAATGTGAATGGAACCAAATCCAACAAAAGACAACAAATAAAAAATGTGAATGGAACCAAATCCAACAAAAGACAACAAATAAACAATGTGAATGGAACCAAATCCAACAAAAGACAAAGTGAACAAATAAACAATGTGAATGGAATCAAATCCAACAAAAGACAACAAATAAACAATGTGAATGGAACCAAATCCAACAAAAGACAACAAATAAACAATGTGAATGGAACCAAATCCAACAAAAGACAAAGTGAACAAATAAACAATGTGAATGGAACCAAATCCAACAAAAGACAAAGTGAACAAATAAACAATGTGAATGGAACCAAATCCAACAAAAGACAAAGTCAACAAATAAACAATGTGAATGGAACCAAATCCAACAAAAGACAAAGTCAACAAATAAACAATGTGAATGGAACCAAATACAACAAAAGACAAAGTGAACAAATAAACAATGTGAATGGAATCAAATCCTCCAAAAGACAACATAGAAACAATGTGAATGGAACCAAATCCAACAAAAGACAACATAGAAACAATGTGAATGGAACCAAATCCAACAAAAGACAACAAATAAACAATGTGAATGGAACCAAATCCAACAAAAGACAACAAATAAACAATGTGAATGGAATCAAATCCAACAAAAGACAACATAGAAACAATGTGAATGGAACCAAATCCAACAAAAGACAACAAATAAACAATGTGAATGGAACCAAATCCAACAAAAGACAACAAATAAACAATGTGAATGGAACCAAATCCAACAAAAGACAACATAGAAACAATGTGAACAGAACCAAATCCAACAAAAGACAAAGTGAATAAATAAACAATGTGAATGGAATCAAATCCAACAAAAGACAACAAATAAACAATGTGAATGGAACCAAATCCAACAAAAGACAACAAATAAACAATGTGAATGGAATCAAATCCAACAAAAGACAACACAGAAACAATGTGAATGGAACCAAATCCAACAAAAGACAACAAATAAACAATGTGAATGGAACCAAATCCAACAAAATACAACAAATAAACAATGTGAATGGAATCAAATCCAACAAAAGACAACCAATAAACAATGTGAATGGAACCAAATCCAACAAAAGACAACAAATAAACAATGTGAATGGAACCAAATCCAACAAAAGACAACCAATAAACAATGTGAATGGAATCAAATCCAACAAAAGACAACACAGAAACAATGTGAATGGAACCAAATCCAACAAAAGACATCAAATAAACAATGTGAATGGAACCAAATCCAACAAAAGACAACAAATAAACAATGTGAATGGAATCAAATCCAACAAAAGACAACACAGAAACAATGTGAATGGAACCAAATCCAACAAAAGACATCAAATAAACAATGTGAATGGAACCAAATCCAACAAAATACAACAAATAAACAATGTGAATGGAATCAAATCCAACAAAAGACAACAAATAAACAATGTGAATGGAATCAAATCCAACAAAAGACAACACAGAAACAATGTGAATGGAACCAAATCCAACAAAAGACAAAGTGAACAAATAAACAATGTGAATGGAATCAAATCCAACAAAAGACAACAAATAAACAATGTGAATGGAACCAAATCCAACAAAAGACAAAGTGAACAAATAAACAATGTGAATGGAACCAAATCCAACAAAAGACAACAAATAAACAATGTGAATGGAACCAAATCCAACAAAAGACAACATAGAAACAATGTGAACAGAACCAAATCCAACAAAAGACAAAGTGAATAAATAAACAATGTGAATGGAATCAAATCCAACAAAAGACAACAAATAAACAATGTGAATGGAACCAAATCCAACAAAAGACAAAGTGAACAAATAAACAATGTGAATGGAACCAAATCCAACAAAAGACAACAAATAAACAATGTGAATGGAACCAAATCCAACAAAAGACAACAAATAAACAATGTGAATGGAACCAATTCCAACAAAAGACAACAAATAAACAATGTGAATGGAACCAAATCCAACAAAAGACAACAAATAAAAAATGTGAATGGAACCAAATCCAACAAAAGACAACAAATAAACAATGTGAATGGAACCAAATCCAACAAAAGACAAAGTGAACAAATAAACAATGTGAATGGAATCAAATCCAACAAAAGACAACAAATAAACAATGTGAATGGAACCAAATCCAACAAAAGACAAAGTGAACAAATAAACAATGTGAATGGAACCAAGTCCAACAAAAGACAACAAATAAACAATGTGAATGGAACCAAATCCAACAAAAGACAACAAATAAACAATGTGAATGGAACCAAATCCAACAAAAGACAAAGTGAACAAATAAACAATGTGAATGGAACCAAATCCAACAAAAGACAAAGTGAACAAATAAACAATGTGAATGGAACCAAATCCAACAAAAGACAACAAATAAACAATGTGAATGGAACCAAATCCAACAAAAGACAACAAATAAACAATGTGAATGGAACCAAATCCAACAAAAGACAAAGTGAACAAATAAACAATGTGAATGGAATCAAATCCAACAAAAGACAACAAATAAACAATGTGAATGGAACCAAATCCAACAAAAGACAAAGTGAACAAATAAACAATGTGAATGGAACCAAGTCCAACAAAAGACAACAAATAAACAATGTGAATGGAACCAAATCCAACAAAAGACAACAAATAAACAATGTGAATGGAACCAAATCCAACAAAAGACAAAGTGAACAAATAAACAATGTGAATGGAACCAAATCCAACAAAAGACAAAGTGAACAAATAAACAATGTGAATGGAACCAAATCCAACAAAAGACAAAGTCAACAAATAAACAATGTGAATGGAACCAAATCCAACAAAAGACAAAGTCAACAAATAAACAATGTGAATGGAACCAAATCCAACAAAAGACAAAGTGAACAAATAAACAATGTTAACGGAACCAAATCCTCCAAAAGACAACATAGAAACAATGTGAATGGAACCAAATCCAACAAAAGACAACAAATAAACAATGTGAATGGAATCAAATCCAACAAAAGACAACATAGAAACAATGTGAATGGAACCAAATCCAACAAAAGACAACAAATAAACAATGTGAATGGAACCAAATCCAACAAAAGACAACAAATAAACAATGTGAATGGAACCAAATCCAACAAAAGACAACATAGAAACAATGTGAACAGAACCAAATCCAACAAAAGACAAAGTGAATAAATAAACAATGTGAATGGAATCAAATCCAACAAAAGACAACAAATAAACAATGTGAATGGAATCAAATCCAACAAAAGACAACATAGAAACAATGTGAATGGAACCAAATCCAACAAAAGACAACAAATAAACAATGTGAATGGAACCAAATCCAACAAAAGACAAAGTGAACAAATAAACAATGTGAATGGAACCAAGTCCAACAAAAGACAACAAATAAACAATGTGAATGGAACCAAATCCAACAAAAGACAACAAATAAACAATGTGAATGGAACCAAATCCAACAAAAGACAACAAATAAACAATGTGAATGGAACCAAATCCAACAAAAGACAACATAGAAACAATGTGAACAGAACCAAATCCAACAAAAGACAAAGTGAATAAATAAACAATGTGAATGGAATCAAATCCAACAAAAGACAAAGTGAACAAATAAACAATGTGAATGGAACCAAATCCAACAAAAGACAACAAATAAACAATGTGAATGGAACCAAATCCAACAAAAGACAACAAATAAACAATGTGAATGGAACCAAATCCAACAAAAGACAACAAATAAACAATGTGAATGGAACCAAATCCAACAAAAGACAAAGTGAACAAATAAACAATGTGAATGGAACCAAATCCAACAAAAGACAACAAATAAACAATGTGAATGGAACCAAATCCAACAAAAGACAAAGTGAACAAATAAACAATGTGAATGGAACCAAATCCAACAAAAGACAACAAATAAACAATGTGAATGGAACCAAATCCAACAAAAGACAACAAATAAACAATGTGAATGGAACCAAATCCAACAAAAGACAACAAATAAACAATGTGAATGGAACCAAATCCAACAAAAGACAAAGTGAACAAATAAACAATGTGAATGGAACCAAATCCAACAAAAGACAACAAATAAACAATGTGAATGGAACCAAATCCAACAAAAGACAAAGTGAACAAATAAACAATGTGAATGGAACCAAATCCAACAAAAGACAACAAATAAACAATGTGAATGGAACCAAATCCAACAAAAGACAACAAATAAAAAATGTGAATGGAACCAAATCCAACAAAAGACAACAAATAAACAATGTGAATGGAACCAAATCCAACAAAAGACAAAGTGAACAAATAAACAATGTGAATGGAACCAAATCCAACAAAAGACAACAAATAAACAATGTGAATGGAACCAAATCCAACAAAAGACAAAGTGAACAAATAAACAATGTGAATGGAACCAAATCCAACAAAAGACAACAAATAAACAATGTGAATGGAACCAAATCCAACAAAAGACAAAGTGAACAAATAAACAATGTGAATGGAATCAAATCCAACAAAAGACAAAGTGAACAAATAAACAATGTGAATGGAACCAAGTCCAACAAAAGACAACCAATAAACAATGTGAATGGAACCAAATCCAACAAAAGACAAAGTGAACAAATAAACAATGTGAATGGAACCAAGTCCAACAAAAGACAAAGTGAACAAATAAACAATGTGAATGGAACCAAATCCAACAAAAGACAAAGTGAACAAATAAACAATGTGAATGGAACCAAATCCAACAAAAGACAAAGTGAACAAATAAACAATGTGAATGGAACCAAATCCAACAAAAGACAAAGTGAACAAATAAACAATGTGAATGGAACCAAATCCAACAAAAGACAAAGTGAACAAATAAACAATGTGAATGGAACCAAGTCCAACAAAAGACAACCAATAAACAATGTGAATGGAACCAAATCCAACAAAAGACAACAAATAAACAATGTGAATGGAATCAAATCCAACAAAAGACAACACAGAAACAATGTGAATGGAACCAAATCCAACAAAAGACAAAGTGAACAAATAAACAATGTGAATGGAACCAAATCCAACAAAAGACAACAAATAAACAATGTGAATGGAACCAAATCCAACAAAAGACAACATATAAACAATGTGAATGGAACCAAATCCAACAAAAGACAAAGTGAACAAATAAACAATGTGAACGGAACCAAATCCTCCAAAAGACAACATAGAAACAATGTGAATGGAACCAAATCCAACAAAAGACAACAAATAAACAATGTGAATGGAATCAAATCCAACAAAAGACAACATAGAAACAATGTGAATGGAACCAAATCCAACAAAAGACAACAAATAAACAATGTGAATGGAACCAAATCCAACAAAAGACAACATAGAAACAATGTGAACAGAACCAAATCCAACAAAAGACAAAGTGAATAAATAAACAATGTGAATGGAATCAAATCCAACAAGGCAAGGCCATATATTGTATGGCTTTGCCTTACAATATAAAGTGCCTTGGGGCAACTGTTTGTTGTGATTTGGCGCTATATAAAAAAATTGATTGATTGATTGATTGAAAAGACAACAAATAAACAATGTGAATGGAACCAAATCCAACAAAAGACAAAGTGAACAAATAAACAATGTGAATGGAACCAAATCCAACAAAAGACAACAAATAAACAATGTGAATGGAACCAAATCCAACAAAAGACAACATAGAAACAATGTGAATGGAACCAAATCCAACAAAAGACAAAGTGAACAAATAAACAATGTGAACGGAACCAAATCCTCCAAAAGACAACATAGAAACAATGTGAATGGAACCAAATCCAACAAAAGACAACAAATAAACAATGTGAATGGAATCAAATCCAACAAAAGACAACATAGAAACAATGTGAATGGAACCAAATCCAACAAAAGACAACAAATAAACAATGTGAATGGAACCAAATCCAACAAAAGACAACATAGAAACAATGTGAACAGAACCAAATCCAACAAAAGACAAAGTGAATAAATAAACAATGTGAATGGAACCAAATCCAACAAAAGACAACAAATAAACAATGTGAATGGAATCAAATCCAACAAAAGACAACATAGAAACAATGTGAATGGAACCAAATCCAACAAAAGACAACAAATAAACAATGTGAATGGAACCAAATCCAACAAAAGACAACATAGAAACAATGTGAACAGAACCAAATCCAACAAAAGACAAAGTGAATAAATAAACAATGTGAATGGAACCAAATCCAACAAAAGACAACAAATAAACAATGTGAATGGAACCAAATCCAACAAAAGACAACAAATAAACAATGTGAATGGAACCAAATCCAACAAAAGACAACTAATAAACAATGTGAATGGAACCAAATCCAACAAAAGACAACAAATAAACAATGTGAATGGAACCAAATCCAACAAAAGACAACAAATAAACAATGTGAATGGAATCAAATCCAACAAAAGACAACTAATAAACAATGTGAATGGAACCAAATCCAACAAAAGACAACAAATAAACAATGTGAATGGAACCAAATCCAACAAAAGACAAAGTGAACAAATAAACAATGTGAATGGAACCAAATCCAACAAAAGACAACAAATAAACAATGTGAATGGAATCAAATCCAACAAAAGACAACAAATAAACAATGTGAATGGAACCAAATCCAACAAAAGACAAAGTGAACAAATAAACAATGTGAATGGAACCAAATCCAACAAAAGACAACAAATAAACAATGTGAATGGAACCAAATCCAACAAAAGACAACAAATAAAAAATGTGAATGGAACCAAATCCAACAAAAGACAACAAATAAACAATGTGAATGGAACCAAATCCAACAAAAGACAAAGTGAACAAATAAACAATGTGAATGGAATCAAATCCAACAAAAGACAACAAATAAACAATGTGAATGGAACCAAATCCAACAAAAGACAAAGTGAACAAATAAACAATGTGAATGGAACCAAGTCCAACAAAAGACAACAAATAAACAATGTGAATGGAACCAAATCCAACAAAAGACAACAAATAAACAATGTGAATGGAACCAAATCCAACAATAGACAAAGTGAACAAATAAACAATGTGAATGGAACCAAATCCAACAAAAGACAAAGTCAACAAATAAACAATGTGAATGGAACCAAATCCAACAAAAGACAAAGTCAACAAATAAACCATGTGAATGGAACCAAATCCAACAAAAGACAACAAATAAACAATGTGAATGGAACCAAATCCAACAAAAGACAACAAATAAACAATGTGAATGGAACCAGATCCTCCAAAAGACAACAAATAAACAATGTGAATAGAACCAAATCCTCTGGGTCCAGAGTGAAGAGGGAAGGGGATCCAGGACCGTTCCTCAGGCCCATACCCCTCCCAGTCCACCACGTACTGCACCCCCCTCCCACGCCGCTGAGATCCCAGGAGGCACCGAACAGAGAAGACCGGTCCAACACCCACAAACCGGGCGGAAGGCGGGGGAACGGCCAAAGGGCACAAAGGGCTAGTGTGGACAGGCTTCACATGGCTGACGTGGAAGGTGGGGTGCACCTTCATGGACCTGGGCAAAAGCAGACGGACTGAAACAGGGTTAATCACTTTAGAGATGGGGAATGGACCAACAAACCTGGGAGTGAGCTTCCTGGGGAGGCCACGGATGGGCAGGTGCCGAGTGGAAAGCCAGACTTTCTAACCTGGGGTGTAGGCTGGTGCCGAAGACCTCTTCCTATCGGCTGCGGTTTTATAGGCCATTGACGAACGTTGCAGAGCCCGACGAGCCCACTCCCAGGTTCGTCAGCAGTGAAGGATGAGGAACAAGGCAGAGGGCACCCGGGAGTTCAAGTCTGTGGGAGGAAACAAAGATCCATGTGACATATGAATGTCTGTGACATATGAAATGGGGAGTAGCCTGTGACTGCAGATGGTAAGCAGTTATGTGCTAGCTCAGTCCACACTAACTGTGAGGCCCAGGTGGCCGGATGCTGAGAAGCCAGGATATGCAGGCCCTTTTCCAACTCTTGATTAACTCTTTCAGTTTGGCTGTTGGTTTGTGGGTGGTGTCCTGAGGTTAGGCTGGAGGTGACCCCCAGCAGGCAACAGAACTCATTCCAGAAATGAGAGATGAATTGAGGCCCTCAATCAGAGACTATGTCCTGTGGGATACCATGCAGTCTAAAAACGTTAGTCAACAAAACTTCAGTAGGCTCTTTGGCAGTAGGTAGTCCTGGCAAGGGTACGAAATGGGCCATTTTAGAGAGACAATCCACAACCGTTAATATTACTGTGTACCCCTTAGAGGGCGGGACGCCTGTGACAAAGTCAATGGAAATGTGAGACCAAGGTCTCGTTGGAATGGACAAAGGCAGTAATTTACTGGATGGTGAGTGTGTGGAGGATTTATGCATAGCACAGGTCTGGCAGGCCTTGATGTAATCGGTGATATCGGAAAGCAGGCAAGGCCACCAAAACCTCTCCTGAACAATGTGCAAAGTATTCTTGATGCCTGGGTGGCAGGCAAACTGGCTATCGTGTCCCCAGCGTATAACTTCCCTTTTTAGAGACGCAGGTACAAATAGTTTCCCCTTAGGGCACCCTGGAGGAACGGGTACATCACATACAGCAGAATGAACCTTAGACTCAATAACCCACGTGATGGCAGAAACAAAACAAGACTCTGGAAGGACTGTACTAGGCTCTGACGGAGCAATAGAAGGATCCCCTTGTTGAGAGAGTGCATCCGGTTTGCCGTTTTTGGATCCAGGACAGTATGACAGTACAAAATTAAAATGGCTAAACAAAATAGCCCAATGAGCCTGCCTGGAATTTAATCGTTTAGCTGATCACAAATACTCAAAATTTTTGTGATGAGTCCATACCAAGAATGGCACTTGTGCTCCCTCAAGCCAATGGCGCCAACTCCTCCAGGGCCACTTTAACCGCCAGCAGTTCTCGGTCACCTATGCTATAATTACGTTCTGCAGGTAGATAATTTTTTAGACAAATAAGCGCATGGGTGTAATTTCTTGTCAGATGGGTCATATTGAGACAGGATCGCTCCAACACCTATGTCGGAAGTATCAACCTCAACCACAAACTGTCAGGCGGGGTCAGGAAGGAGTAGTATGGGGGCTGCTGTAAAGCGATTCTTTAGGACCTGAAAGGCCTCATCACACTCAGGAGTCCAATTAAAGGCCCGGAGAGATGAGGTGACGTGCAGTGGTGTGGCTATGGAACTGAAATTACGGATACATTTACGGTAAAAATTAGCGAATCCAAGAAATCTCTGTACCTCCTTTCGGTTCTTAGGGGTAGCCCAATCGTGAACTGCTGCCACCTTCCCTGGATCCATCCGAATCTCCCCCTTTGAGATCACGAACACTAAAAATGACACCGTGGATCTATGAAATTCACACTTTTCAGCTTTTACAAATAGGTGATTGCGTAACAGGGTCTCCAGAACTGAGCGAACATGCCGCATGTGAGTTTCTTCATCTGGAGAAAAAATCTGAATATCGTCCAGATAAACAAATACAAACTTATTCAGATACTCGCGCAAGACATCATTAACCCAATTCTGAAACACTGGAGGTGCGTTAGTTAACCCGAAGGGCATGACAAGGTACTCATAGTGGCCTGTGAGGGTATTGAATGCCGTTTTCCATTCATCCCCTTGCTTAATACGCACTAAATGGTATGCATTACGTACGTCAAGCTTGGTAAAGATTGTGGCACCCTCTAATAGTTCAAACGCAGTGGTGATGAGAGGCAGGGGATAACTTTCTTGACAGTGACATTAAGGCCGCGATAGTCTATGCATGGACGGAGTGACTGGTCATTCTTTTCCACGAAGAAGAACCCCGCCCCTGCGGGTGAAGACGAGGGTCTGCCTCTAATGATTCCTGGATATACTCATTCATGGCAATGCGTTCAGGGGCAGACAGAGAAAACAGTTTTCCTCGTGGAGGACTGGTACCGGGAAGTAGCTCAATGGCACAATCGTAAGGATGATGCGGAGGTAGCGATTTAGCCTTGGTTTTACTAAAGACCTCTGCAAGGTCATGATAACACAAAGGAACCCCAGTGAGATCAGAAGTAGATGTTAAGACTGTTTTAGCGGAACTGATTAGGCACCAACCTGCGCAGTCGGGTCCCCAGGAACTAATTTGTCCCGCGGACCAATTTAACTGTGGACAGTGCCTCTTTAACCAGGGATGCCCCAAAATAGCTGAATGAGTCATTTTATGAAATATGTGAAAACTTATCTCAGAGTGATTTTCTGCAATAATCAGCCGGACTGACTCAGCGCAATGAGTGATATGACCGAGCTCATGGCTGTCCACAGCATGCATCACCAGAGGATGTGGAAGATGGTTTAATTTAAGATGTAGGGACCTGGCGAAAGGAGACTGCATCAAATTAGCATCTGAGCCAGTCAATAAACACCGGCACCATACAGGATGAATGCTCTGAGAAAAACCTGGCTGTGATTACGTTTTGAGGAGTTACTGAAGAAATGGAATTCTGACTCACCCGCAGTACCGGTTGTGACCGTGCGAGGGCACCCCCGGATTGACACTCAGTGACCACATGTCCAGTCCGCCCACAGTAAAAACAAAGGCCCAGGACTGCATGGGCTCTTCCGTGGAAGGACGTGGAGGGCTGCAGCCAGGAGGAGGAGACCCAGTGTGGCGAGCTGGAGTCGTCTCGGTGCGCTGAGCCGGGAGGCGTGCGTCGCGTTGAGACTGGTCCGCCAGCCAGTGGTCAGTGCGGATGGCGAGTGCGATAAGTTCCTCCAAGTTTTCCGGAAGATTAATGGCAACAAGTTTGCTCTGGATCTGGTCAGAGAGCACCTGGAAAACACATCCTTGAGCGCCGCCGGGTTCCATTCACTCATTACTGCCAGGATGTGGAAGTTGATGGCGTAGTCAGCAACTTGTCTGCTTCCCTGCCAGAGCTGCATGAGGGAATGGGCCGTCTCATGTCTCGGTGGTGTGTGCTGAAAAACTTGGAGAAAAGCAGTCTTGAACGCCTGGAGGGAGTTGCACGCCGGTGACTGCCTGCTCCACTCTGCCAAGGCCCACGCTGCCGCCCGGCCGGTCAGGTGAGTAATGATGAATGCTATCTTCATCCGATCGAATGGAAACATTGCTGACATTAACTCAAAGTGAAGTTCACATTGGGTGAGAAAAGGTGCAGCGTCTCCGGATTCTCCGGAGAAACGCTCAGGTCGAGACAGCTGATTACAAAAAATTGGAGCAGCTGTAGGTATTGGCGGGGCAGCACTCGCTCCCGGAAGTGGTTGGTTGTTAATGGTGGGGAACGAGTCAGAAGAGACCTGATGTGTCACAGCAGCTACAAGCTGATTGATCTGTGAGCTTACAGAGGTCATGAAAGCGTCTTGCCGTTTAGCGAGGTCACTGATGCCAGAACTCAGGTCTCTGAGGCAATTTTCTTGTTCTGCTAGCTGGTGGCTATGATAGTGAACCGCTAGCTGGAATGTGTTTGAGTCTGCTGTGTCCATTGTTGGCCAGATCATTCTATCGGGAATGGTGGACAGAAATGTCTGGACACAATTGCAGGACTCAACAACATAGCTTTGGTTCATAAAGGCATTTACTGAAGGATTCAGTGGGGTCCGCTACATGGCAAAGCAGTCCAAAACAAGCAAACAGATCAAAAACATCAGGCATCAAAGCATGACAGTTGTTTGTGATGGAGTTCGACTGTCCTGTGCTCTGTGCTGTTGTTTATCGTCCACCAAAATTTAATAAGGATTTTATTCAGGAGTTTTCTGAGTTTCTGGCAGATTTTATCCCAAAATATGACAAATGTTTGGTCTGTGGTGATTTTAATATTCATATCTGTTGTCCTTCTAATCAGCTGGCTGATGATTTTAAAAGCCTCCTGAACTCTTTTGGTCTAACACAAGTTGTGGATGGACCAACACATAATCTTGGACACACCTTGGACCTGGTTATTTCTTTTGGGCTCTCAGTTTCACTTAAGGACATATCAGACGCTGCTATTTCAGATCACTTTCCTGTTAGTTTTGAATTTATTGCTCCTCCATCTGCTAGTAAGCCACTTGTTCCTGTCTCTCGCCGCCGTTTGGTCACCTCCTCGACAGCGGGGGACTTTGCTGCTGCCTTCATGGACTCTCAGTTTTATGCCATGAATGGACTGGTTTCTCCATTACTCCCAGATAACATCCTCTCTTCTTTCCACTCTACATGCACAGTCATTTTGGACTCTGTTGCACCGATGCGCTGCAAATCCAGGAAATCAAAATCCGACCCCTGGTTAAATGCCACGACCCGTGCCCTCAGGCAACGCTGCAGACGGGCGGAGAGAAAATGGAAAAAGGACAAACTACAGGTGTCTCTGGGTTTTCTGAGGGACAGTCTAACTGACTATCAGAAGGCTGTGAAGGAGGCAAAAGCACAATATCTGTCTCATATTATTTCGAGCAGTTGTCATCGTCCCAGTGTGTTATATCAGACTATAAACTCAGTTCTAAATCCACACACCTCTGTTTTGATGGACGCTACAACCACAACCTGTGAGGAGTTTCTTCAGTTTTTTATTGATAAGGTTTCATCAGTCAGACAGAACGCTGATCAGAGCTGTAATGTTGACTTGTCTGCTCCTCGTGCACATTCTGCTGTGCTCGAACAGTTTGAGCCCATTTCTTTTGCATCTCTCGCTGATGTTGTAAAACACATAAAATCTACAAGTTGTCCTTTTGATGTTGTTCCAGCTAAGGTGCTGAAGGAGGTTTTTAATACTGTTGGGGCGGGTCTCCTAACTTTTATCAATGCTTGTCTTAGATCAGGGTCTGTTCCAGCTGCTTTTAAACATGCTGTGGTTCGACCTCTTCTTAAAAAACCTCACCTGGACTCATCAGTTTTATCTTATTTTAGACCTGTGTCTCATCTGCCATTTCTATCTAAGGTTTTAGAAAAGGTTGTCTTTTTACAGTTACAATCATTTTTAGAAGACAATCTCATCCTTGAAAAATTCCAGTCTGGGTTTAGATCACGACACAGCACTGAGTCAGCACTTTTAAAAGTTCATAATGATATTACTCTGTCGGTGGATGCAGGGAATCCTGCTGTGCTGGTTCTGTTGGACCTCACAGCAGCCTTTGATACTGTGGATCACACAGTACTTGTTTCCCGGTTGGAACATTTTATTGGCATTCATGGTACTGCACTTGAGTGGTTTAGATCATATTTGGCTGAAAGGAGCTTTTCTGTCATGATTGTGACCTTTCCTCATCAACTGCTCCTCTGTGCTGTGGAGCGCCGCAGGGATCTGTCCTTGGGCCGATTCTATTTTCTTTGTACATTCTGCCATTGGGGTCAGTTATAACCCAGCACAATTTGTCCTTTCATTGTTATGCAGATGATCTACAAATCTATCTACCTGTGAGGACTAATGGGAGTGATGCTTTGTCATCATTATTTAATTGTATTCGTGAAAAAAGCAGTGGCTGTCCCAAAACTTCCTTTACCTGAATGATGGTAAAACTGAGATCATGGTGTTTGAGCGCACTGGCATACCAAATGTGGTAGCACCAAATTTTGGTGTTTTGGCTAACTATGTAAAACCAGCTGTCAAGAATTTGTGATATTTGACAAAAATCAGTCCGCCCTCCCTTCACTGTGCTTGTGTCATTAGCCGCGGTTCACAGATTATCACCTCGTTTCTGCTTCAAACTGCCTCCAGTCATCATCTATCTCAGTGACAGATATCTGAAGCTTTTGTACAACAATCATTTCTATGGGACTGTTATGACCCAAAAGGGACACAACATATTCATTGAGACACAGACAGCAGAGGAAAGAGTCAAATAGTCAATTTTATTAATTATTAAGAAATTCTTCGTTCTTCTTGAGTTATTTCAGTTAGACTTCTTTCTTAAGGTTTCACAACAAAACCCTTACCTCCCTGTGTCCCAAAAAAAGCCAAAGTTACAAAAGAAAGTAGGGGCCTGGCAGGCCAGCTAAACAGAAACAACCAGTGCTGCAGTGGGCCAACCCCATACAGGGCCGTCGAAGCCACTGCAAACACCAAACTAACAAAAAAAAGCAAAAACTCCTAAACCCAATCCAAAGAAAAGCGAGAACAGGACAGCCAGTCCCACCAGGCCTGAAAAATAAGAAAAAGTCCAAGAACGCTACAAAAGTACTCACTGGACAAACTCAGGCAGAGAGAGAGTGAGAGAGAGAGAGAGAGAGAGAGAGAGAGAGAGAGAGAGAGAGAGAGAGAGAGAGAGAGAGAGAGAGAGAGAGACGCAAACAAACCTATTTATAGGCTGACGGAGGGGGCGTTTCCACAAAAACCACAAAAAAAAAAATACCCACAAAAATCAATAGACAAAAAAAACACAAACATACTTATAACCAGAAAAGAAAAAATATAATACAAAAATAAGAATGTAAATAATCACGTGCCCAGCACGTAACAAGGACAAATTAGGAGAAATTAGTTCACCCTAAGGACAGGATCCCTACTTACAAATAGAGCAATGTAGTGTATTCTATCAGATGTCAGGAAAACTGTAACGAACACTACATAGGTGAGACTAAGCAGCCGTTGCACAAAAGGCTATACCAGCACCACAGAGAGGGCGCCAGCGGACCTCAGTCTGCGGTTCATCTCCACCTTAAAGACACTAACCACACATTTGAGGACAAAGAAGTTAAAATCTTAGCCAGAGAAAAGAAATGGTTTGAGAGGGGAGTGAAGGAGGCATTGTATGTGAAACAGTTGAAACCCAGCCTTAAGCAGGGAGGGGGTCAAACAGTCCCCTGTTTGCAATGGGGTAATCAGGTCAAAGCAGTTTCAGTCTAAGACTCGTGCTTCTCTACTAAACAATCATTTCTACATAGATTCAGCAATATTTCATCAGAAAAGACGGGGAGCGATCAGCTGGTACGTTTACTGCACCTCTGTCATTTCAAAGTGTTGGGAAAGTGTAGTGACACGGGCCCACAACAGGGGGCGTAAATGAACGGACAATGGAAGGAGTCAAATTATAACACTTTACTGGTGTGAATGTCACAACCAAACACAGCAGAATCAGAATGTGCAACAGTCAATTAATAAAAGGTGTCGTGTGGGCAGGCTCGACGATAGGAGACGCCCGTCTGGAAACGAATCGGAACCACACGATTTCCACCGCCACCTGAACCCGAGGAATACTGGAGCCGCCAAGTCCCGGAGTCCCCAGGTGGCCACCTTCCCGGCGTGTCGGATCTGGTACTGCTGGCAGAAAGCAAACGACAGTCAAAGGGTGGGTGTGTGAACACCCAGTAACACTGGTGGGAATGCCACCTCCACCTCTCACTCAGCGCGTTGCAGCTGTCTCAGCTGAAAAGGAGCGCCGTCTTGCACAGCCTCCTCAAAAACGACCGGTTCTCCTGCAAACACTCACAATAAACAGATTTACAAAAGGCTGAGGATATTACCTCCAGATGAAGATGATATCTCGGCAGTTTGGTGGAGGTGTCTTCCTGCTTTTATACCAGATGTATGGATTAGTGACAGCTGTCACAGATGATGGGTGACAGCTGTCACCACGGCTTGTTCCTGAGGCGGCAGCGCCCTCTCGTGCCTGAAGCCCGCACTTCAGGCAGGGCGCCTTCTGGTGGTGGGCCAGCAGTACCTCCTCTTCTGGCAGCCCACACAACACAAAGTGTCAGTAGAAACTGATTATTGCCTCATTTCGGCTTCAGACCAATGTTAAAATGATTTAAGAGGTTTTACTTTGTCATCTGATGGTTAATAATCACATTATTCCCTTTGATTGCTTTGGGTGAAGAGAGTCAGAGTCAGAGAGTCAGACTCAGACATGCTGCTGTAGTAGAAAATTAGGGGGGACCATTCGACAACGGTTCATCTCAGATTGAAAATCTGCAGATTTGGTCTTTCCACTGATCCATAACACAACATGCTATAAACATTATTGTCATTTTCACATAAACATTTAAAGCTGTACCGCCTTTCAAATTTTACTGAATTGACAAAATTTAGTTTCTCCTGAAATCCAAACATTTATAAAGTCAGTTTATTTTTCCTATTTTTCCTTCCTTTATTTTAGTGACGTTTAGGGCTAGCGGCCGGCGATCACCTTAGTATTTCTTCTGTTTTTCTTGCTGATTGATGCTGACAGATTATACAGTATTTTTTGTCTTTCTGATGCCTGATTCTGTTTTTTTCTCTCTGTTTAAGGTGCAGCTCCATCCAGAGATGGGAGTTGTGTTTGTGTTGGCGATCCTCCTGTCCTGTGCACCAACAGCATTTCTTGTATATTCCTCCGTGAACTGTTCTGTGAATTGTTCTGTAATTTGTGTCTGTATCATGGCCCAAGCAGAGGGTCACCCCTTTGAGTCTGGTCTGCTTGAGGTTTCTTCCTCAGAGGAAGTTTTTCCTTACCACTGTTGCTCTGTGGGTTGGTAAGGTTAGACCTTATCTGTGTAAAGCACCTTGAGGCAACTCTGTTGTGATTTGGCACTATATAAATGAAAATAAATTGAAATTGAAATTCCTAAACATGTTTCAAAATTCCAGCTCGTTTTAATGAAGATGTCATGCTCGGCCTCCCTGTCCTGTTTTTAGTTTCTGAGCTTTCCCCCAGATAGCGCACTCAGAGCTGAATCGCACCTGCCGCGCATCACCGCTCACACCTGCCATGCATGAACGGCTGGTGAGGAGCAGGCTTTATAACCCAGGCTTTCAGCGCATTCTTTGCCGGATTTTTGGGTATTCCATGCCATGAGACCAGTTGGTTGGTTTGCCTGTCCTGAGGCCAGATTCTCCGTGATCGCTGACCCATGATCCAAGAGCCAAGCCAGATTCTTCCAGGAGCTTCCCAGAGCTTCACCTAGACTCCTGACCTTGACCGCGTCTTCCTGCTGCTCCCAAACGCTTAAGGCATCGGAGCTTCCCGCAGCTAAACTCAAGATAACCTGGCCAACTCTCTAATTCCCGTATTAGAGTGAACTCTCTTTCCTGGTGTTCCAGACACTTTCCTCAGTGGCTCCCATGCTGCCCTTTTCCTGGCCCCTGGATCCCTGCACAACAAGTCACCTTGTAACTCCTTGGCTCTCAGCTCAGACTGCGGCTCTGCTTCACGCCAGTTAAGTTCCTTCATGTCTCAGTGGGATTCTGCTTTCACTCATTTCTGCCTGTGACTGTGCATGCTAAAGAACTCTTCCTAAGAACTGTACAGACTCTGACATTGAACTATTGAGAGTCCTGCCGTCAAGTCCTGGTTAATTGGAGCTGCATCACAAACATGCAGCACTTAATCTTTGACCTCTCAGGATAATTCATGAACTATGAACAATTCCTGAACAGTAAACCTTATTTCCTAAATGGAGAAGATTGTTTCCAGAACTGTGAACACCTGTTTTAAGCCTCCTGTGAACTGTGAACTGTTATATGCTTCCTGTGTTATGAGTGTACTCACTCGGCATCTTTCTCCTCCACTTCTCCTAGTTCCTGTCCACTGCTCTGTGTGTCCCATCCGGTCCCGGCTCCAGAACTGAAACCTGCAGCACTCAATTTCCACTGTTACAAGCGGGCTGACCCTCCACTCAGCAGGCCTTCTAACCAGCACAGTTTTGTCCTTTTTAATTGTAAATAAATCTCTTTTCATTCTTAACCCATTCTGTTCCTTGATCTCTGCATGTAAGTCCATCGTCAAATACCGGTCCCGTCCCGTCTGGACCCCTAACCATAACAGAAGAATCCAGCCAGAAATAGGGACTTAGCGGGAGTGGACTCAGTCCAGCAGGCTCTCAACCTTCAAGGGAAATTCCTGTGAGAGATTTAGTTATTACCCATTACCCAGGCTGAAGTCACCGAGGTGGTTAGAAAGCTCCTCAGTGGCAATGCTCCTGGAGTGGATGAAATCCGTCCTGAGCACCTTAAGTCTCTGGATGTTGTGGGACTGTCTTGGCTGACACGCCTCTGCAACATCGCGTGGCGATCTGGGACAGTGCTTCTGGATTGGCAGACTGGGGTGGTGGTCCCTCTGTTTAAGAAGGGGGACCGGAGGGTGTGTTCCAACTATAGGGGGATCACACTCCTCAGCCTCCCCGGGAAGGTCTATTCCAGAGTACTGGAGAGGAGAATTCGACCGATAGTCGAACCTCGGATTCAGGAGGAGCAGTGTGGTTTTCGTCCTGGTCACGGCACACTGGACCAGCTCTACACGCTCCATCGGGTGCTCGAGGGTTCATGGGAGTTCGCCCAACCAGTCCACATGTGTTTTGTGGATCTGGAGAAGGCGTTCGACCGTGTCCCTCGGGGCACCCTGTGGGGAGTGCTCCGGGAGTGCGGGGTTCGGGGTCCTTTGCTAAGGGCTATCCGGTCCCTGTATGACCACAGAAGGAGCTTGGTTCGCATTGCCGGTAGTAAGTCAAACCTGTTTCCAGTGCATGTTGGCCTCCGCCAGGGCTGCCCTTTGTCACCGGTTTTGTTCATTATTTTTATGGACAGAATTTCTAGGCGCAGACAGGGTGTAGAGGGGGTCTGGTTTGGGAACCACAGAATCTCGTCTGTTGTTTGCGGATGATGTGGTTCTGTTGGCTTTGTCAAATCAGGACCTTCAGTTTGCACTGGGGCGGTTTGCAGCCAAGTGTGAAGTGTCCGGGATGAAAATCAGCACCTCCAAATCCGAGGCCATGGTTCTTGACCGGAATAAGGTGCTTTGCCCTCTTTAGGTCGGTGGAGTGTCCTTGCCTCAAGTGGAGGAGTTTAAGTATCTCGAGGTCTTGTTCACGAGTGAGGGTTGGATGGAGCGTGAGATTGATAGACGGATCAGTGCAGCATCTGCAGTGATGCGGTCGCTGTATCGGACCGTCGTGGTGAAGAGAGAGCTGAGTAGGGGGGCAAAGCTCTTGATTTACCGTTCGATCTACGTTCCGATCCTCACGTATGGTCATGAGATTTGGCTCATGACCGAAAGAACGAGATCGCAAGTACAAGCCGCCAAGATGAGTCTCCTCCGCAGGGTGGCTGGGCGCTCCCTTAGAGATAGGGTGAGGAGCTCAGTCACTCAGGAGGAGCTCGGAGTGAGCCGCTGCTCCTCCACGTCAAAAGGAGTTAGTTGAGGTGGTTCGGGCATCTTTTCCGGACGCACCCTGGATGCCTCGCTGGGGAGGTGTTCCGGGCATGTCCCATTGGGAGGAGGCCCCAGGGAAGACCCAGGACATGCTGGAGGGACTACATCTCTCAGCTGGCTTGGGAACGCCTTGGGGTTCCCCCGGAGGAGCTGGGGGAGGTGTGTGTGGATCGGGAGGTCTGTGCGGCTTTGCTTGAGCTCCTGCCTCCGCGACCTGACTCCGGATAAAGCGGAAGAGAATGGATGGATGGATGGATGGATTTAGTTATCCATGAATTCCCTCAAAGCGCAGGTCTGGAGCCTCAAAGCTCAGGTTAATCACGATGACACCAGTATTACACAGATCACTGATCAACTGTCTGAACTCATCGCCTCCTCAGGTTCAGCCCCGCCTCCTCCTGTGCAGACAGTTTCTTCCTTTGTATCACTTGTTGAAACTCCCGAACCATTGATCATCCTGAAATGTATGCCAGTTGTGTTGAAACTTGTGCCGCTTTTCTCATGCAGTGTTCGCTCGTTTTCTCTCAGCGACCCTCACAGTACGCCACTGACAGCAGCCGAGTCGCATATGTGACGAATCTGCTGCATGGTGATGCACAAGCCTGGGCTACGGCTCTTTGGAGCAGTAAGTCTTCCGTGCTTAACAAATTTCCGAGTTCTCATGTGAGCTCCGCCTCGTATTTGATCATCCCGCTCATTCCACAGCGCAGCGTCATCTCTCTCTGACAGGCGCATCAGAGCATGGCAGAGTTTTCCGTGGATTTCTGCATCCTCACTGCGGAGGTCGGCTAGAACTCTGCAGCTCTTCGTAGTATTTTCATCAGGGGTCTCTGGGATCTGCTCAAAGACAAACTAGTGGTTCATAATGTACCAGATGATTTGGATGGTCTAATTTCACTAGTTATCCACTTAGATTGCCAATTGCTAGAGAGACGCAGGGAGAAAAGTAAAGTATCAAGCCAGACCGCCTCTCCGAACACTTCCAGTTCAACCGGTCCCACGTTCTGCCAAAATTCCCCTCTCCGACTCCCTTGCTCCCCCTGCCGTCATCCTATAGAGCTCAGCAGGGCAAAATTAGCCCCAACGCCTCTACCTCTTTTTAGGCATTAGGGTTTTTCGTTAGGGAGTCCTGCTGAGTTTAGATTTTGGCTGGTGGGTGTTACTGTGTATTTTCTTAACGGGGGGGGGGGGGGGGGTGTGGCGGCTTTCCTTTACTTTTCCATTCCCCTGTAAAGGACTGTTTTATGTTGCCATCTTTCCACAGGTGATCGTGGACCTCATTTTGCAAGGTCGTGGGGGAGGGGGCTACCCTGGGTTGATTGTAAATGTTCTTCGGGGGTTTCCCTGAGTTGATTGCAAATGTCTTCTGAGAAGCATTGGGTTCCCCCCACAGGTGACTTTGGGCCTCATTTTTCCACGGTTGTGGTTGCACACACCTGAGTTGATTGTAAATGTCCTCTGTGAAGCGTTGCATTGTTGTCTTGGATCCTGCTTTTTGTTTTTTTTGTTTGTTTTTTTTCCCTCAACTGACCAAACCTCTGACCCTGCTCCCCTGTGTGGCCTGGAGAGTCACACGGCCGCTGTGCTTTCTGCCGTAGCCTCTGGGTGGTTTCGTCCTGCCCCGTTTTTTTGCCAGGAGGCGCTCTTTTGGGGGAGGTGGGGGCTGTCATGGTTGGCCTTCATGTCCTGTTTTTAAACCTGTTTGCAGTTTCTGAGTTTTCCCCCAGATGGCGCACTCAGAGCCGACCTGCCATGTATGAGTGGCTGGTGAGGAGCGGGCTTTATAACCCAGGCTTTCAGCTCATTCTTTGCCGGATTTTTGGGTATTCCATGCCATGAGACCAGTTGGTTGGTTTTCCTGTCCTGAGGTCAGATTCTCTGTGATCGCTGATGTATGATCCAAGAGCCAAGCCAGATTCTTCCAGGAGCTTCCCAGAGCTTCACCTAGACTCCTGACCTTGACCGTGTCTTCCTGCTGCTCCCAAGCGTTTAGGACATCGGATCCCACAGCTAAACTCAAGGTAATCAGGCCAACTCTCTAATTCCCATATTAGAGTGAACTGTCTTTCCTGGTGTTCCAGACACTTTCCTGAGTGGCTGCCATGCTGCCCTGGTTCCTGGATCCCTACACAGCAAGTCACCTTGGAACTCCTTGGCTCTCAGCTCAGACTGCGGCTCTGCTTCACGCCAGTTAAGTTCCTTCATGTCTCAGTGGGATTCTGCTTTCACTCAGAAAGCCTGTGACTGTGCATGGTAAAGAACTCTTCCTATAAGAACTGTACAGACTCTGACATTGAACTATTGAGAGTCCTGCCGTCAAGCCCTGGTTAATTGGAGCTGCATCACAAACCCACAGCACTTAACCTCTGACCTCTGAGGATAATTTATGAATCGTGAATGATTCCTGAACAGAAAACCTTCTTTCCTAAATGGAGAAGATTGTTTCCAGAACTGTGAACACTTCTGTTTTAAGCCTCCTGTGAACTGTTATAGGCTGCCTGTGTTACGAGTGTACTCACTCAACATCTTTCTCCTCCACTTCTCCTAGTTCCTGTCCACTGCTCTGTGTGTCCCATTTGGTCCTGGCTCCAGAACTGAAACCTGCATACCCAATTTCCACCGCTACAAGTGGGCTGACCCTCCACTCAGCAGGCCTTCTAACCAGCACAGTTTTGTCCTTGTTTATTGTAAATAAATCTCTTTTCATTCTTAACCCGTTCTGTTTCTTGCTCCCTATGTGTAAGTCCATCGTCAAGTACCGGTCCCGTCCTGTCCAGACCCCTAATCATAACAGAAGAGAACATATTAATCTGGGGGGATTCCAGAACAAATATTTTGTTTTCCTTTTGATGGTGTCTTCAGGAGGACGTGCGCGTGCATGTGCATGAGGTTTTGAAATGACTGGAAGTTACCTTTGACCTTGGGTGATGCACATGCACGTAGCGTGCACTCTGACATCAGTGAGATGTCTGTAAATCACTTCAGACGTGATATCTGGTTTACAAAAACAGCATTTTTA